>NC_071099.1:20198402-20465902 GCF_027358695.1 Spea bombifrons
CTGCCATCTCCTAGTCTCCCCCCCAGTCTCTGCTACCATCTCCTAGTCTCCCCCCCAGTCTCTGCTACCATCTCCCAGTCTCTGCTCCCAGTCTCCTCCTAGTCTCTGCTGCCATCTCCCAGTCCCCCCTAGTCTCTGCTGCCATCTCTCAGTCTCCCCCTAGTCTCTGCTGCCATCTCCCACTCTCCGCTGCCATCTCCCACTCTCCCCCCAGTCTCTGCTGCCGTCTCCCTAGACTTCTCTGCCATTTGCTTGTCTCCGCTGACGCCTGACAGTTTCCCAGGAGTCGCTGCCGTTTGACAGCCCCCTACGCTCTGCTGCCTGCTGCCATCTCTGTGTCCCCCTAGTCTCTTCTGCCATCTCCTAGTCCCCCCCCCCAGTCTCTGCTGCCATCTCCCTGTCTCTGCTGCCATCTCCCAGTCTCCTCCTAGTCTCTGCTGCCATCTCACAGTCTCCCCCTAGTCTCTGCTGCCATCTCTGTGTCCCCTAGTCTCTGCTGCCATCTCCTAGTCTCCCCCCCAGTCTCTGCTACCATCTCCTAGTCTCCCCCCCCAGTCTCTGCTACCATCTCCCAGTCTCTGCTCCCAGTCTCCTCCTAGTCTCTGCTGCCATCTCCCAGTCCCCCCTAGTCTCTGCTGCCATCTCTCAGTCTCCCCCTAGTCTCTGCTGCCATCTCTCAGTCTCCCCCTAGTCTCTGCTGCCATCTCCCACTCTCCGCTGCCATCTCCCACTCTCCCCCCAGTCTCTGCTGCCGTCTCCCTAGACTTCTCTGCCATTTGCTTGTCTCCGCTGACGCCTGACAGTTTCCCAGGAGTCGCTGCCGTTTGACAGCCCCCTACGCTCTGCTGCCTGCTGCCATCTCTGTGTCCCCCTAGTCTCTTCTGCCATCTCCTAGTCCCCCCCCCAGTCTCTGCTGCCATCTCCCTGTCTCTGCTGCCATCTCCCAGTCTCCTCCTAGTCTCTGCTGCCATCTCCCAGTCTCCTCCTAGTCTCTGCTGCCATCTCCCAGCCCCCCTAGTCTCTGCTGCCATCTCTCAGTCTCCCCCTAGTCTCTGCTGCCATCTCCCAGTCTCTGCTGCCATCTTTGTCTCCCCCTAGTCTCTGCTGCCATCTTCTAGTCTCCCCCCACTCTCTGCTGCCATCTCCCACTCTCTGCTGCCATCTCCCATTCTCTCCCCAGTCTCTGTTGCCATCTCTCAGTCTCTGCTGCCGTCTCCCTAGACTTCTCTGCCATTTGCTTGTCTCCGCTGACGCCTGACAGTTTCCCAGGAGTCGCTGCCGTTTGACAGCCCCCTACGCTCTGCTGCCTTTTGCCAGTCTTTTCAGACTCTAGTGCCATTGGCCTTTCTCCGCTACCGTCTCACAGTCTCCCTACACTCCACTAAGTTCTGCTGGTCTCTTTATAGTCCCCTACCATCTGCCAGTCTCCCCAGACTCTGCTGCCTTCTGCCAGTCTCCCCAGAGTCTGCTGCTGCTCTGCTTTCTGCCAGTCTCTGCTGCTGTCTGCCAGTCTCTTCTGCATCCACATACACCTTAACCTAACCACATACACCTTAGTCCTACCAGACCCTTTTCCCGCTACCCTGACACTGCATGGACTGTTATTGATTATGTAAAATCACATCGTCATGCATGCACGCAGTCACTGCTGTTCAGGTCACCAGAGAATGGCAGCTTCCGGTGTCACCAGGACTGGCTTTTAAGTGTTCAAGGTACCTGTGCCATCCCCCTCAGTCCTTTTGTCCCCTCCATCACAGTGACCCAAATCTCTTTTCCTCTACCATGTATTTGCAGGTATAACGTAAATAAATAACCCAAGGAAACACAGCTTTGGAGGTACAGATTAAGCACTGCAGGCTGTATGTGGGATATGCTGTCACCCTGTGGACAAAAAGCAGAACAGACTGAGCGCGATATAAATTAGTAAATATAAAATTATGGAGGAAATTCTCATTGCTACACAAGGGCTTTAATGTTAATCCACCGGGGCCTATGTGTTTTATTTAATTTTAAAAACACGTTAGATGGTCGAGCAACAGGATCTTACAGGATGACCGACAGAAACTGGGTGTTCCAAGATGGCCGACGGGAACAGGGTGTTCCATGATGGCCGACGGCATCAGGGTGTTCCAAGATGGCCGACGGCATCCGGGTGTTCCAAGATGGCCGACGGCATCCGGGTGTTTCAAGATGGCCGATGGCATGCGGGTGTTCCAAGATGGCCGACGGCGTCCGGGTGTTCAAAGATGGCTGACAGGATCTGGTTGTTTTCATGTGGCGGATCGCAGCTGAGTGTTCAATTACTTTCGCTTGTCGGGTCTGTGAGGTAATAATATAACAGCTAAATAAACGTATGCAGGACATTGCTGGTCATTAAATGTCACAAAAGCCATCTATCGAGACACAAGCTACGGGGTGCAATCACAATATGTCCACACGAGGGCACTATAGGATAAGAAATGACAATGCCATAGCAACTTTACTAATAAAAGGAATGCCAAATATTATTACAAATTATGCCCACACGAGGGTGCTATCGGATAAGAAATGACAACGCCATAGCAGCTTTACTAATAGAATGAATGCCAAATATTATTACAAGCTATGGCCGCTGGGAGGCTGTTCCATTTATCTACCACTCAGGGAGTGAGGTAAAACTTTCTTAAATTGCATTTAAACCTCTAACCTAACTATAAATGTATAGTTCAATTAAGGAGCCTGCCCTAACCCTAACCACCTAACCCTAACCCCCTAAGCCTATAAATCAATAAATATAAAATTATAGATGAATTTTTTTTCACACAAATTACTGTTGCACAAAGGCTTTAATATGAATTCACTGGGGCCTATGTGTTTTATTTAATTTTCTAAACAAATTGTATGTGCGAAGTAATAAAATATACAAACACCTAATAACCTAATTAGCACTATAAATAATCTATAGGTGTTCCAAGATGGCCGACGGGATCAGGGTGTTCTAAGATGGCCGACGGGATCTCGGTGTTCCAAGATGGCCTACGGGATCTCGGTGTTCCAAGATGGCCGACGGGATCTCGGTGTTCCAAGATGGCCGACGGGATCTCGGTGTTCCAAGATGGCCGACGGGAACTAGGTGATCTGAGATGGCCGACGGGATCAGGGTGTTCTAAGATGGCGGATCGCAACTAGGTGATCCGAGATGCCCGACGGGGTCAGGGTGTTTTAATGTGGCAGATCGCAACTAGGTGCTTCAAGATGGCTGAGAGGATCTGGTTGCTTTGACGTGGCGGATCGTAGCTGAGTGTTCCAAGGTGATATATGTGGTTTATTCATTTTCTTTCGCTTGTCGGGTCTGTGAGGTAATAATATAACAGCTAAATAAACTTATGCAGAACATTGCTGCTCATTAAATGTCACAAAAGCCATCCTAGACACAGATTACACTAAATCTACACCCTGTGCAGCAGCGCTTTAAAAACGGGGTGCAATCAGGAATTACAAACTATGTCCACACGAGGGCGCTATAGGATAAGAAATGACAACGCCATAGCAGCTTTACTAATAAAATGAATGCCAAATATTATTACAAGCTATGGCCGCTGGGAGGCTGTTCCATTTATCTACCACTTAGGCAGTGAGGTAAACCTCTAACTTAACTATAAATGTATAGTTCAATTAAGGAGCCTGCCCTGTATGTGGTATACTTTGATAGGAGTCAGCCCTGTAAGATATATATAAGTAATCAGAAGCCTGTAGAGTTTTTTTTTTTCCTTCTTCCTTTGGAATTATTTTAATATGCATTCTCATACCCAAAGTAGTTTGCCAGAGAGGGAAGTGTTAATGTGTGTAACCATTGCATTGTGTATTATTTCTGTGTTCTCAGCCTTTGTCATCGTGGGGACTCCCTGATCCAGGCACTGTGCTACACCATTGGAGACAGAACTGTTATGGATCCTGGTCGCGTGCGTTGCTGCGTGAGAAGAAAATCTGTGGATAAAACCGAGCAGGTGCCTTTTGCCCGTCTCTGCCGTCCACTGCCAGTCTCCCCACACTCTGCTGCCGTCTGCCGGTCTCCTCTGTCATTTTCCATTCTCCGCCGCCTTTTGCCTTTCTCCTCAGACTCTGCTGCCGTTTGCCAGTCTCAACTGCTGTTTCCCCGCTCTCTGATGCCATCTTCCTGTCTCCCCGCTCTCTGATGCCATCTTCTTGTCTCCCCAGACTCCACTGCCATTTGTCCATCTTTGCTGCTTTCTGCCAGTCTCCCCACACAAAGAGCGTGATAGAAATAAATATATAAAAAATATAGAGGAAATTCTCATTGTTTTCCCACAAATTACTGCTGCAAAAGGACTTATGTACCCCGGCGGATTAGTAATTGTGACCCTACTTATGTTAGGTATAGTTCGATTACCGAGCCAGCCCTGTATGATATATATTTCAATTAGTGCGCTAACCCTGTATTATGAATAGTTTAGTCAGTAGGCAAGCACGGCCTTTTCCACGTCTTTGTTTGGGAATGAGAATGCATATTAAATTACTTCCAAAGTACTTTGATGTGCATTATCATTGGTGGGGCCCTAAACTGCTCCTTTAAAAAATAACCCAGAGAGGGAAGTGTTAATGTGTTTAACCATTGCATTGTGTATTATTTCTGTGTTATCAGCCTTTGTCATCCTGGGGACTCCCTGATCCAGACACCGTGCTGGACCATTGGAGACAGAACTGTTATCGCTCCTGAACGCGTGCTATGCTGCGCAACTAGAAAATTCCTGGATAAACTAAGCAGGTGAGCTCTTTATTGGGCAGACATGGCATGTTTGCTTTCCCGGGGTCTTGTAAACTAAGAGCTATTTCTCTACTCTCATGCTCTGCTGTCTCTGCTGCCATCTCCCAGTCTCTGTTGCCATCTCTCAGTCTCTGCTGCCATCTCACAGTCTCCCCCTAGTCTCTGCTGCCATCTCTGTGTCCCCCTAGTCTCTGCTGCCATCTCCCAGTCTCTGCTACCATCTCCCAGACTCTGCTCCCAGTCTCCTCCTAGTCTCTGCTGCCATCTCCCAGTCCCCCCTAGTCTCTGCTGCCATCTCCCAGCCTCCCTCTAGTCTCTGCTGCCATCTCCCAGTCTCTGCTGCCGTCTCTGTCTCCCCCTTCTCTCTGCTGCCATCTTCTAGTCTCCCCCGACTCTCTGCTGCCATCTCCCAGTCTCCCCCTAGTCTCTGTTGCCATCTCTCAGTCTCTGCTGCCATCTCACAGTCTCCCCCTAGTCTCTGCTGCCATCTCTGTGTCCCCCTAGTCTCTGCTGCCATCTCCTAGTCTCCCCCCAGTCTCTGCTGCCATCTCCCAGTCTCTGCTGCCATCTCCCAGTCCCCCCTAGTCTCTGCTGCCATCTCTCAGTCTCCCCCTAGTCTCTGCTGCCATCTCCCAGTCTCTGCTGCCATCTTCTAGTCTCCCCCCACTCTCTGCTGCCACCTCCCACTCTCTGCTGCCATCTCCCACTCTCTGCTGCCATCTCCCACTCTCTGCTGCCATCTCCCACTTTCCCCCCAGTCTCTGCTGCCGTCTCCCTAGACTTCTCTGCCATTTGCTCGTCTCCGCTGACGCCTGACAGTTTCCCAGGAGTCGCTGCCCTTTGACAGCCCCCTACGCTCTGCTGCCTGCTGCCATCTCTGTGTCCCCCAGTCTCTGCTGCCATCTCCTAGTCCCCCCCAGTCTCTGCTGCCATCTCCCAGTCTCTGCTGCCATCTTCCAGTCTCCTCCTAATCTCTGCTGCCATCTCCCAGTCTCCTCCTAGTCTCTGCTGCCATCTCCTAGTCTCCTCCTAGTCTCTGCTGCCATCTCCCAGTCTCCTCCTAGTCTCTGCTGCCATCTCCCAGCCCCCCTAGTCTCCCCTGACATCTCCCAGTCTCCCCCTAGTCTCTGCTGCCATCTCCCAGTCTCCCCCTAGTCTCTGCTGCCATCTCACAGTCTCTGCTGCCATCTCACAGTCTCCCCCTAGTCTCTGCTGCCATCTCTGTGTCCCCCTAGTCTCTGCTGCCATCTCCCAGTCTCCCCCCCAGTCTCTGCTGCCATCTCCCAGTCTCTGCTACCATCTCCCAGTCTCTGCTCCCAGTCTCCTCCTAGTCTCTGCTGCCATCTCCCAGTCCCCCCTAGTCTCTGTTGCCATTTCTCAGTCTGCCCCTAGTCTCTGCTGCTATCTCCCAGTCTCTGCTGTCGTCTCTGTCTCCCCCTAGTCTCTGCTGCCATCTTCTAGTCTCCCCCCACTCTCTGCTGCCATCTCCCACTCTCTGCTGCCATCTCCCACTCTCCGCTGCCATCTCCCACTCTCCGCCCAGCCTCTGCTGCCGTCTCCCTAGACTTCTCTGCCATTTGCTTGTCCCCGCTGATGCCTGACAGTTTCCCAGGAGTCGCTGCCGTTTGACAGCCCCCTACGCTCTGCTGTCTCTGCTGCCATCTCCCAGTCTCTGTTGCCATCTCTCAGTCTCTGCTGCCATCTCACAGTCTCCCCCTAGTCTCTGCTGCCATCTCTGTGTCCCCCTAGTCTCTGCTGCCATCTCCCAGTCTCTGCTACCATCTCCCAGACTCTGCTCCCAGTCTCCTCCTAGTCTCTGCTGCCATCTTCCAGTCCCCCCTAGTCTCTGCTGCCATCTCCCAGTCTCCCTCTAGTCTCTGCTGCCATCTCCCAGTCTCTGCTGCCGTCTCTGTCTCCCCCTTCTCTCTGCTGCCATCTTCTAGTCTCCCCCGACTCTCTGCTGCCATCTCCCAGTCTCCCCCTAGTCTCTGTTGCCATCTCTCAGTCTCTGCTGCCATCTCACAGTCTCCCCCTAGTCTCTGCTGCCATCTCTGTGTCCCCCTAGTCTCTGCTGCCATCTCCTAGTCTCCCCCCCAGTCTCTGCTGCCATCTCCCAGTCTCTGCTGCCATCTCCCAGTCCCCCCTAGTCTCTGCTGCCATCTCTCAGTCTCCCCCTAGTCTCTGCTGCCATCTCCCAGTCTCTGCTGCCATCTTCTAGTCTCCCCCCACTCTCTGCTGCCACCTCCCACTCTCTGCTGCCATCTCCCACTCTCTGCTGCCATCTCTCACTCTCTGCTGCCATCTCCCACTTTCCCCCCAGTCTCTGCTGCCGTCTCCCTAGACTTCTCTGCCATTTGCTCGTCTCCGCTGACGCCTGACAGTTTCCCAGGAGTCGCTGCCCTTTGACAGCCCCCTACGCTCTGCTGCCTGCTGCCATCTCTGTGTCCCCCAGTCTCTGCTGCCATCTCCTAGTCCCCCCCAGTCTCTGCTGCCATCTCCCAGTCTCTGCTGCCATCTTCCAGTCTCCTCCTAGTCTCTGCTGCCATCTCCCAGTCTCCTCCTAGTCTCTGCTGCCATCTCCTAGTCTCCTCCTAGTCTCTGCTGCCATCTCCCAGTCTCCTCCTAGTCTCTGCTGCCATCTCCCAGCCCCCCTAGTCTCCCCTGACATCTCCCAGTCTCCCCCTAGTCTCTGCTGCCATCTCCCAGTCTCCCCCTAGTCTCTGCTGCCATCTCACAGTCTCTGCTGCCATCTCACAGTCTCCCCCTAGTCTCTGCTGCCATCTCTGTGTCCCCCTAGTCTCTGCTGCCATCTCCCAGTCTCCCCCCCAGTCTCTGCTGCCATCTCCCAGTCTCTGCTACCATCTCCCAGTCTCTGCTCCCAGTCTCCTCCTAGTCTCTGCTGCCATCTCCCAGTCCCCCCTAGTCTCTGTTGCCATTTCTCAGTCTGCCCCTAGTCTCTGCTGCTATCTCCCAGTCTCTGCTGTCGTCTCTGTCTCCCCCTAGTCTCTGCTGCCATCTTCTAGTCTCCCCCCACTCTGCTGCCATCTCCCACTCTCTGCTGCCATCTCCCACTCTCCGCTGCCATCTCCCACTCTCCGCTGCCATCTCCCACTCTCCGCCCAGCCTCTGCTGCCGTCTCCCTAGACTTCTCTGCCATTTGCTTGTCTCCGCTGATGCCTGACAGTTTCCCAGGAGTCGCTGCCGTTTGACAGCCCCCTACGCTCTGCTGCCTGCTGCCATCTCTGTGTCCCCCTAGTCTCTGCTGCCATCTCCTAGTCCCCCCCCAGTCTCTGCTGCCATCTCCCAGTCTCCTCCTAGTCTCTGCTGCCATCTCCCAGCCCCCCCTAGTCTCTGCTGCCATCTCTCAGTCTCCCCCTAGTCTCTGCTGCCATCGTTGTCTCCCCCTAGTCTCTGCTGCCATCTTCTAGTCTCCCCCCACTCTCTGCTGCCATCTCCCACTCTCTGCTGCCATCTCCCATTCTCTCCCCAGTCTCTGTTGCCATCTCTCAGTCTCTGCTGCCGTCTCCCTAGACTTCTCTGCCATTTGCTTGTCTCCGCTGACGCCTGACAGTTTCCCAGGAGTCGCTGCCGTTTGACAGCCCCCTACGCTCTGCTGCCTTTTGCCAGTCTTTTCAGACTCTAGTGCCATTGGCCTTTCTCCGCTACCGTCTCACAGTCTCCCTACACTCCACTAAGTTCTGCTGGTCTCTTTATAGTCCCCTACCATCTGCCAGTCTCCCCAGACTCTGCTGCCTTCTGCCAGTCTCCCCAGAGTCTGCTGCTGCTGCTGCTCTGCTTTCTGCCAGTCTCTGCTGCTGTCTGCCAGTCTCGTCTGCATCCACATACACCTTAACCTAACCACATACACCTTAGTCCTACCAGACCCTTTTCCCGCTACCCTGACACTGCATGGACTGTTATTGATTCTGTAAAATCACATCGTCATGCATGCACGCAGTCACTGCTGTTCAGGTCACCAGAGAATGGCAGCTTCCGGTGTCACCAGGACTGGCTTTTAAGTGTTCAAGCTACCTGTGCCATCCCCCTCAGTCCTTTTGTCCCCTCCATCACAGTGACCCAAATCTCTTTTCCTCTACCATGTATTTGCAGGTATAACGTAAATAAATAACCCAAGGAAACACAGCATTGGAGGTACAGATTAAGCACTGCAGGCTGTATGTGGGATATGCTGTCACCCTGTGGACAAAAAGCAGAACAGACTGAGCGCGATATAAATTAGTAAATATAAAATTATGGAGGAAATTCTCATTGCTACACAAGGGCTTTAATGTTAATCCACCGGGGCCTATGTGTTTTATTTAATTTTAAAAACACGTTAGATGGTCGAGCAACAGGATGTTACAGGATGACCGACAGAAACTGGGTGTTCCAAGATGGCCGACGGGAACAGGGTGTTCCATGATGGCCGACGGCATCCGGGTGTTCCAAGATGGCCGACGGCATCCGGGTGTTCCAAGATGGCCGACGGCATCCGGGTGTTCCAAGATTGTCGACGGCATCCGGGTGTTCCAAGATGGCCGACGGCGTCCGTGTGTTCCAAGATGGCTGACAGGATCTGGTTGTTTTCATGTGGCGGATCGTAGCTGAGTGTTCAATTACTTTCGCTTGTCGGGTCTGTGAGGTAATAATATAACAGCTAAATAAACATATGCAGGACATTGCTGGTCATTAAATGTCACAAAAGCCATCTATCGAGACACAAGCCACGGGGTGCAATCACAATATGTCCACACGAGGGCACTATAGGATAAGAAATGACAATGCCATAGCAACTTTACTAATAAAAGGAATGCCAAATATTATTACAAACTATGCCCACACGAGGGTGCTATCGGATAAGAAATGACAACGCCATAGCAGCTTTACTAATAGAATGAATGCCAAATATTATTACGAGCTATGGCCGCTGGGAGGCTGTTCCATTTATCTACCACTCAGGGAGTGAGGTAAAACTTTCTTAAATTGCATTTAAACCTCTAACCTAACTATAAATGTATAGTTCAATTAAGGAGCCTGTCCTAACCCTAAGCCTATAAATCAATAAATATAAAATTATAGATGAATTTTTTTTCACACAAATTACTGTTGCACAAAGGCTTTAATATGAATTCACTGGGGCCTATGTGTTTTATTTAATTTTCTAAACAAATTGTATGTGCGAAGTAATAAAATATACAAACACCTAATAACCTAATTAGCACTATAAATAATCTATAGGTGTTCCAAGATGGCCGGCGGGATCTCGGTGTTCCAAGATGGCCGACGGGATCTCGGTGTTCCAAGATGGCCGACGGGAACTAGGTCATCCGAGATGGCCGACGGGATCAGGGTGTTCTAAGATGGCGGATCGCAACTAGGTGATCCGAGATGCCCGACGGGATCAGGGTGTTTTAATGTGGCAGATCGCAACTAGGTGCTTCAAGATGGCTGAGAGGATCTGGTTGCTTTGACGTGGCGGATCGTAGCTGAGTGTTCCAAGGTGATATATGTGGTTTATTCATTTTCTTTCGCTTGTCGGGTCTGTGAGGTAATAATATAACAGCTAAATAAACTTATGCAGAACATTGCTGCTCATTAAATGTCACAAAAGCCATCCTAGACACAGATTACACTAAATATACACCCTGTGCAGCAGCGCTTTAAAAACGGGGTGCAATCACAATATGTCCACACGAGGGCGCTATAGGATAACAAATGCCAATGTCATAGCAGCTTTACTAATAAAATGAATGCCAAATATTATTACAAGCTATGGCCGCTGGGAGGCTGTTCCATTTATCTACCACTTAGGCAGTGAGGTAAACCTCTAACTTAACTATAAATGTATAGTTCAATTAAGGAGCCTGCCCTGTATGTGGTATACTTTGATAGGAGTCAGCCTTGTAAGATATATATATAAGTAATCAGAAGCCTGTAGAGTTTTTTTCCTTCTTCCTTTGGAATTAATTTAATATGCATTCTCATACCCAAAGTAGTTTGCCAGAGAGGGAAGTGTTAATGTGTGTAACCATTGCATTGTGGATTATTTCTGTGTTCTCAGCCTTTGTCATCGTGGGGACTCCCTGATCCAGACACCGTGCTAGACCATCGGAGACAGAACTGTTATGGATCCTGGTCGCGTGTGTTGCTGCGTGAGAAGAAAATCTCTGGATAAACCGAGCAGGTGCCATTTGCCCGTCTCTGCCGTCCACTGCCAGTCTCCCCACACTCTGCTGCCGTCTGCCAGCCTCCTCTGTCATTTTCCATTCTCTGCCGCCTTTTGCCTTTCTCCCCAGACTCCGCTGCCGTTTGCCAGTCTCAACTGCTGTTTCCCCGCTCTCTGATGCCATCTTCCTGTCTCCCCGCTCTCTGATGCCATCTTCTTGTCTCCCCAGACTCCACTGCCATTTGTCCATCTTTGCTGCTTTCTGCCAGTCTCCCCACACAAAGAGCGTGATAGAAATAAATATATAAAAAATATAGAGGAAATTCTCATTGTTTTCCCACAAATTACTGCTGCAAAAGGACTTATGTACCCCGGCGGATTAGTAATTGTGACCCTACTTATGTTAGGTATAGTTCGATTACCGAGCCAGCCCTGTATGATATATATTTCAATTAGTGCGCTAACCCTGTATTATGAATAGTTTAGTCAGTAGGCAAGCACGGCCTTTTCCACGTCTTTGTTTGGGAATGAGAATGCATATTAAATTACTTCCAAAGTACTTTGATGTGCATTATCATTGGTGGGGCCCTAAACTGCTCCTTTAAAAAATAACCCAGAGAGGGAAGTGTTAATGTGTTTAACCATTGCATTGTGTATTATTTCTGTGTTATCAGCCTTTGTCATCCTGGGGACTCCCTGATCCAGACACCGTGCTGGACCATTGGAGACAGAACTGTTATCGCTCCTGAACGCGTGCTATGCTGCGCAACTAGAAAATTCCTGGATAAACTAAGCAGGTGAGCTCTTTATTGGGCAGGCATGGCATGTTTGCTTTCCCGGGGTCTTGTAAACTAAGAGCTATTTCTCTACTCTCATGCTCTGCTGTCTCTGCTGCCATCTCCCAGTCTCTGTTGCCATCTCTCAGTCTCTGCTGCCATCTCACAGTCTCCCCCTAGTCTCTGCTGCCATCTCTGTGTCCCCCTAGTCTCTGCTGCCATCTCCCAGTCTCTGCTACCATCTCCCAGACTCTGCTCCCAGTCTCCTCCTAGTCTCTGCTGCCATCTCCCAGTCCCCCCTAGTCTCTGCTGCCATCTCCCAGCCTCCCTCTAGTCTCTGCTGCCATCTCCCAGTCTCTGCTGCCGTCTCTGTCTCCCCCTTCTCTCTGCTGCCATCTTCTAGTCTCCCCCGACTCTCTGCTGCCATCTCCCAGTCTCCCCCTAGTCTCTGTTGCCATCTCTCAGTCTCTGCTGCCATCTCACAGTCTCCCCCTAGTCTCTGCTGCCATCTCTGTGTCCCCCTAGTCTCTGCTGCCATCTCCTAGTCTCCCCCCAGTCTCTGCTGCCATCTCCCAGTCTCTGCTGCCATCTCCCAGTCCCCCCTAGTCTCTGCTGCCATCTCTCAGTCTCCCCCTAGTCTCTGCTGCCATCTCCCAGTCTCTGCTGCCATCTTCTAGTCTCCCCCCACTCTCTGCTGCCACCTCCCACTCTCTGCTGCCATCTCCCACTCTCTGCTGCCATCTCCCACTCTCTGCTGCCATCTCCCACTTTCCCCCCAGTCTCTGCTGCCGTCTCCCTAGACTTCTCTGCCATTTGCTCGTCTCCGCTGACGCCTGACAGTTTCCCAGGAGTCGCTGCCCTTTGACAGCCCCCTACGCTCTGCTGCCTGCTGCCATCTCTGTGTCCCCCAGTCTCTGCTGCCATCTCCTAGTCCCCCCCAGTCTCTGCTGCCATCTCCCAGTCTCTGCTGCCATCTTCCAGTCTCCTCCTAATCTCTGCTGCCATCTCCCAGTCTCCTCCTAGTCTCTGCTGCCATCTCCTAGTCTCCTCCTACTCTCTGCTGCCATCTCCCAGTCTCCTCCTAGTCTCTGCTGCCATCTCCCAGCCCCCCTAGTCTCCCCTGACATCTCCCAGTCTCCCCCTAGTCTCTGCTGCCATCTCCCAGTCTCCCCCTAGTCTCTGCTGCCATCTCACAGTCTCTGCTGCCATCTCACAGTCTCCCCCTAGTCTCTGCTGCCATCTCTGTGTCCCCCTAGTCTCTGCTGCCATCTCCCAGTCTCCCCCCCAGTCTCTGCTGCCATCTCCCAGTCTCTGCTACCATCTCCCAGTCTCTGCTCCCAGTCTCCTCCTAGTCTCTGCTGCCATCTCCCAGTCCCCCCTAGTCTCTGTTGCCATTTCTCAGTCTGCCCCTAGTCTCTGCTGCTATCTCCCAGTCTCTGCTGTCGTCTCTGTCTCCCCCTAGTCTCTGCTGCCATCTTCTAGTCTCCCCCCACTCTCTGCTGCCATCTCCCACTCTCTGCTGCCATCTCCCACTCTCCGCTGCCATCTCCCACTCTCCGCCCAGCCTCTGCTGCCGTCTCCCTAGACTTCTCTGCCATTTGCTTGTCCCCGCTGATGCCTGACAGTTTCCCAGGAGTCGCTGCCGTTTGACAGCCCCCTACGCTCTGCTGTCTCTGCTGCCATCTCCCAGTCTCTGTTGCCATCTCTCAGTCTCTGCTGCCATCTCACAGTCTCCCCCTAGTCTCTGCTGCCATCTCTGTGTCCCCCTAGTCTCTGCTGCCATCTCCCAGTCTCTGCTACCATCTCCCAGACTCTGCTCCCAGTCTCCTCCTAGTCTCTGCTGCCATCTCCCAGTCCCCCCTAGTCTCTGCTGCCATCTCCCAGTCTCCCTCTAGTCTCTGCTGCCATCTCCCAGTCTCTGCTGCCGTCTCTGTCTCCCCCTTCTCTCTGCTGCCATCTTCTAGTCTCCCCCGACTCTCTGCTGCCATCTCCCAGTCTCCCCCTAGTCTCTGTTGCCATCTCTCAGTCTCTGCT
This sequence comes from Spea bombifrons, assembly GCF_027358695.1. NCBI lineage: Eukaryota > Metazoa > Chordata > Amphibia > Anura > Pelobatidae > Spea > Spea bombifrons. The sequence continues at coordinate 20,212,144 of NC_071099.1, forward strand.
GCCATCTCACAGTCTCCCCCTAGTCTCTGCTGCCATCTCTGTGTCCCCCTAGTCTCTGCTGCCATCTCCTAGTCTCCCCCCCAGTCTCTGCTGCCATCTCCCAGTCTCTGCTGCCATCTCCCAGTCCCCCCTAGTCTCTGCTGCCATCTCTCAGTCTCCCCCTAGTCTCTGCTGCCATCTCCCAGTCTCTGCTGCCATCTTCTAGTCTCCCCCCACTCTCTGCTGCCACCTCCCACTCTCTGCTGCCATCTCCCACTCTCTGCTGCCATCTCTCACTCTCTGCTGCCATCTCCCACTTTCCCCCCAGTCTCTGCTGCCGTCTCCCTAGACTTCTCTGCCATTTGCTCGTCTCCGCTGACGCCTGACAGTTTCCCAGGAGTCGCTGCCCTTTGACAGCCCCCTACGCTCTGCTGCCTGCTGCCATCTCTGTGTCCCCCAGTCTCTGCTGCCATCTCCTAGTCCCCCCCAGTCTCTGCTGCCATCTCCCAGTCTCTGCTGCCATCTTCCAGTCTCCTCCTAGTCTCTGCTGCCATCTCCCAGTCTCCTCCTAGTCTCTGCTGCCATCTCCTAGTCTCCTCCTAGTCTCTGCTGCCATCTCCCAGTCTCCTCCTAGTCTCTGCTGCCATCTCCCAGCCCCCCTAGTCTCCCCTGACATCTCCCAGTCTCCCCCTAGTCTCTGCTGCCATCTCCCAGTCTCCCCCTAGTCTCTGCTGCCATCTCACAGTCTCTGCTGCCATCTCACAGTCTCCCCCTAGTCTCTGCTGCCATCTCTGTGTCCCCCTAGTCTCTGCTGCCATCTCCCAGTCTCCCCCCCAGTCTCTGCTGCCATCTCCCAGTCTCTGCTACCATCTCCCAGTCTCTGCTCCCAGTCTCCTCCTAGTCTCTGCTGCCATCTCCCAGTCCCCCCTAGTCTCTGTTGCCATTTCTCAGTCTGCCCCTAGTCTCTGCTGCTATCTCCCAGTCTCTGCTGTCGTCTCTGTCTCCCCCTAGTCTCTGCTGCCATCTTCTAGTCTCCCCCCACTCTGCTGCCATCTCCCACTCTCTGCTGCCATCTCCCACTCTCCGCTGCCATCTCCCACTCTCCGCTGCCATCTCCCACTCTCCGCTGCCATCTCCCACTCTCCGCCCAGCCTCTGCTGCCGTCTCCCTAGACTTCTCTGCCATTTGCTTGTCTCCGCTGATGCCTGACAGTTTCCCAGGAGTCACTGCCGTTTGACAGCCCCCTACGCTCTGCTGCCTGCTGCCATCTCTGTGTCCCCCTAGTCTCTGCTGCCATCTCCTAGTCCCCCCCCAGTCTCTGCTGCCATCTCCCAGTCTCCTCCTAGTCTCTGCTGCCATCTCCCAGCCCCCCCTAGTCTCTGCTGCCATCTCTCAGTCTCCCCCTAGTCTCTGCTGCCATCGTTGTCTCCCCCTAGTCTCTGCTGCCATCTTCTAGTCTCCCCCCACTCTCTGCTGCCATCTCCCACTCTCTGCTGCCATCTCCCATTCTCTCCCCAGTCTCTGTTGCCATCTCTCAGTCTCTGCTGCCGTCTCCCTAGACTTCTCTGCCATTTGCTTGTCTCCGCTGACGCCTGACAGTTTCCCAGGAGTCGCTGCCGTTTGACAGCCCCCTACGCTCTGCTGCCTTTTGCCAGTCTTTTCAGACTCTAGTGCCATTGGCCTTTCTCCGCTACCGTCTCACAGTCTCCCTACACTCCACTAAGTTCTGCTGGTCTCTTTATAGTCCCCTACCATCTGCCAGTCTCCCCAGACTCTGCTGCCTTCTGCCAGTCTCCCCAGAGTCTGCTGCTGCTGCTGCTCTGCTTTCTGCCAGTCTCTGCTGCTGTCTGCCAGTCTCGTCTGCATCCACATACACCTTAACCTAACCACATACACCTTAGTCCTACCAGACCCTTTTCCCGCTACCCTGACACTGCATGGACTGTTATTGATTCTGTAAAATCACATCGTCATGCATGCACGCAGTCACTGCTGTTCAGGTCACCAGAGAATGGCAGCTTCCGGTGTCACCAGGACTGGCTTTTAAGTGTTCAAGCTACCTGTGCCATCCCCCTCAGTCCTTTTGTCCCCTCCATCACAGTGACCCAAATCTCTTTTCCTCTACCATGTATTTGCAGGTATAACGTAAATAAATAACCCAAGGAAACACAGCATTGGAGGTACAGATTAAGCACTGCAGGCTGTATGTGGGATATGCTGTCACCCTGTGGACAAAAAGCAGAACAGACTGAGCGCGATATAAATTAGTAAATATAAAATTATGGAGGAAATTCTCATTGCTACACAAGGGCTTTAATGTTAATCCACCGGGGCCTATGTGTTTTATTTAATTTTAAAAACACGTTAGATGGTCGAGCAACAGGATGTTACAGGATGACCGACAGAAACTGGGTGTTCCAAGATGGCCGACGGGAACAGGGTGTTCCATGATGGCCGACGGCATCCGGGTGTTCCAAGATGGCCGACGGCATCCGGGTGTTCCAAGATGGCCGACGGCATCCGGGTGTTCCAAGATTGTCGACGGCATCCGGGTGTTCCAAGATGGCCGACGGCGTCCGTGTGTTCCAAGATGGCTGACAGGATCTGGTTGTTTTCATGTGGCGGATCGTAGCTGAGTGTTCAATTACTTTCGCTTGTCGGGTCTGTGAGGTAATAATATAACAGCTAAATAAACATATGCAGGACATTGCTGGTCATTAAATGTCACAAAAGCCATCTATCGAGACACAAGCCACGGGGTGCAATCACAATATGTCCACACGAGGGCACTATAGGATAAGAAATGACAATGCCATAGCAACTTTACTAATAAAAGGAATGCCAAATATTATTACAAACTATGCCCACACGAGGGTGCTATCGGATAAGAAATGACAACGCCATAGCAGCTTTACTAATAGAATGAATGCCAAATATTATTACGAGCTATGGCCGCTGGGAGGCTGTTCCATTTATCTACCACTCAGGGAGTGAGGTAAAACTTTCTTAAATTGCATTTAAACCTCTAACCTAACTATAAATGTATAGTTCAATTAAGGAGCCTGTCCTAACCCTAAGCCTATAAATCAATAAATATAAAATTATAGATGAATTTTTTTTCACACAAATTACTGTTGCACAAAGGCTTTAATATGAATTCACTGGGGCCTATGTGTTTTATTTAATTTTCTAAACAAATTGTATGTGCGAAGTAATAAAATATACAAACACCTAATAACCTAATTAGCACTATAAATAATCTATAGGTGTTCCAAGATGGCCGGCGGGATCTCGGTGTTCCAAGATGGCCGACGGGATCTCGGTGTTCCAAGATGGCCGACGGGAACTAGGTCATCCGAGATGGCCGACGGGATCAGGGTGTTCTAAGATGGCGGATCGCAACTAGGTGATCCGAGATGCCCGACGGGATCAGGGTGTTTTAATGTGGCAGATCGCAACTAGGTGCTTCAAGATGGCTGAGAGGATCTGGTTGCTTTGACGTGGCGGATCGTAGCTGAGTGTTCCAAGGTGAATATATGTGGTTTATTCATTTTCTTTCGCTTGTCGGGTCTGTGAGGTAATAATATAACAGCTAAATAAACTTATGCAGAACATTGCTGCTCATTAAATGTCACAAAAGCCATCCTAGACACAGATTACACTAAATATACACCCTGTGCAGCAGCGCTTTAAAAACGGGGTGCAATCACAATATGTCCACACGAGGGCGCTATAGGATAACAAATGCCAATGTCATAGCAGCTTTACTAATAAAATGAATGCCAAATATTATTACAAGCTATGGCCGCTGGGAGGCTGTTCCATTTATCTACCACTTAGGCAGTGAGGTAAACCTCTAACTTAACTATAAATGTATAGTTCAATTAAGGAGCCTGCCCTGTATGTGGTATACTTTGATAGGAGTCAGCCTTGTAAGATATATATATAAGTAATCAGAAGCCTGTAGAGTTTTTTTCCTTCTTCCTTTGGAATTAATTTAATATGCATTCTCATACCCAAAGTAGTTTGCCAGAGAGGGAAGTGTTAATGTGTGTAACCATTGCATTGTGGATTATTTCTGTGTTCTCAGCCTTTGTCATCGTGGGGACTCCCTGATCCAGACACCGTGCTAGACCATCGGAGACAGAACTGTTATGGATCCTGGTCGCGTGTGTTGCTGCGTGAGAAGAAAATCTCTGGATAAACCGAGCAGGTGCCATTTGCCCGTCTCTGCCGTCCACTGCCAGTCTCCCCACACTCTGCTGCCGTCTGCCAGCCTCCTCTGTCATTTTCCATTCTCTGCCGCCTTTTGCCTTTCTCCCCAGACTCCGCTGCCGTTTGCCAGTCTCAACTGCTGTTTCCCCGCTCTCTGATGCCATCTTCCTGTCTCCCCGCTCTCTGATGCCATCTTCTTGTCTCCCCAGACTCCACTGCCATTTGTCCATCTTTGCTGCTTTCTGCCAGTCTCCCCACACAAAGAGCGTGATAGAAATAAATATATAAAAAATATAGAGGAAATTCTCATTGTTTTCCCACAAATTACTGCTGCAAAAGGACTTATGTACCCCGGCGGATTAGTAATTGTGACCCTACTTATGTTAGGTATAGTTCGATTACCGAGCCAGCCCTGTATGATGTATATTTCAATTAGTGCGCTAACCCTGTATTATGAATAGTTTAGTCAGTAGGCAAGCACGGCCTTTTCCACGTCTTTGTTTGGGAATGAGAATGCATATTAAATTACTTCCAAAGTACTTTGATGTGCATTATCATTGGTGGGGCCCTAAACTGCTCCTTTAAAAAATAACCCAGAGAGGGAAGTGTTAATGTGTTTAACCATTGCATTGTGTATTATTTCTGTGTTATCAGCCTTTGTCATCCTGGGGACTCCCTGATCCAGACACCGTGCTGGACCATTGGAGACAGAACTGTTATCGCTCCTGAACGCGTGCTATGCTGCACAACTAGAAAATTCCTGGATAAACTAAGCAGGTGAGCTCTTTTTTGGGCAGGCATGGCATGTTTGCTTTCCCGGGGTCTTGTAAACTAAGAGCTATTTCTCTACTCTCATGCTCTGCTGTCTCTGCTGCCATCTCCCAGTCTCTGCTGCCATCTCCCAGTCTCTGTTGCCATCTCTCAGTCTCTGTTGCCATCTCACAGTCTCCCCCTAGTCTCTGCTGCCATCTCTGTGTCCCCCTAGTCTCTGCTGCCATCTCTGTGTCCCCCTAGTCTCTGCTACCATCTCCCAGTCTCTGCTACCATCTCCCAGTCTCCTCCTAGTCTCTGCTGCCATCTCCCAGTCTCTGCTACCATCTCCCAGTCTCCTCCTAGTCTCTGCTGCCATCTCCCAGTCCCCCCTAGTCTCTGCTGCCATCTCCCAGTCCCCCCTAGTCTCTGCTGCCATCTCCCAGTCCCCCCTAGTCTCTGCTGCCATCTCTCAGTCTCCCTCTAGTCTCTGCTGCCATCTCCCAGTCTCTGCTGCCGTCTCTGTCTCCCCCTTCTCTCTGCTGCCATCTTCTAGTCTCCCCCGACTCTCTGCTGCCATCTCCCAGTCTCCCCCTAGTCTCTGTTGCCATCTCTCAGTCTCTGCTGTCATCTCACAGTCTCCCCCTAGTCTCTGCTGCCATCTGTGTCCCCCTAGTCTCTGCTGCCATCTCCTAGTCTCCCCCCCAGTCTCTGCTGCCATCTCCCAGTCTCTGCTGCCATCTCCCAGTCCCCCCTAGTCTCTGCTGCCATCTCTCAGTCTCCCCCTAGTCTCTGCTGCCATCTCCCAGTCTCTGCTGCCATCTTCTAGTCTCCCCCCACTCTCTGCTGCCGTCTCCCACTCTCTGCTGCCGTCTCCCACTCTCTGCTGCCATCTCCCACTTTCCCCCCAGTCTCTGCTGCCGTCTCCCTAGACTTCTCTGCCATTTGCTCGTCTCCGCTGACGCCTGACAGTTTCCCAGGAGTCGCTGCCGTTTGACAGCCCCCTACGCTCTGCTGCCTGCTGCCATCTCTGTGTCCCCCAGTCTCTGCTGCCATCTCCTAGTCCCCCCCCCCAGTCTCTGCTGCCATCTCCCAGTCTCCTCCTAGTCTCTGCTGGCATCTCCCAGTCTCCTCCTAGTCTCTGCTGCCATCTCCCAGTCTCTGCTGCCATCTCCCAGCCCCCCCTAGTCTCTGCTGCCATCACTCAGTCTCCCCCTAGTCTCTGCTGCCATCTCCCAGTCTCTGCTGCCATCGTTGTCTCCCCCTAGTCTCTGCTGCCATCTTCTAGTCTCCCCCCACTCTCTGCTGCCATCTCCCACTCTCTGCTGCCATCTCCCATTCTCTCCCCAGTCTCTGTTGCCATCTCTCAGTCTCTGCTGCCGTCTCCCTAGACTTCTCTGCCATTTGCTTGTCTCCGCTGACGCCTGACAGTTTCCCAGGAGTCGCTGCCGTTTGACAGCCCCCTACGCTCTGCTGCCTTTTGCCAGTCTTTTCAGACTCTAGTGCCATTGGCCTTTCTCCGCTACCGTCTCACAGTCTCCCTACACTCCACTAAGTTCTGCTGGTCTCTTTATAGTCCCCTACCATCTGCCAGTCTCCCCAGACTCTGCTGCCTTGTGCCAGTCTCCCCAGAGTCTGCTGCTGCTCTGCTTTCTGCCAGTCTCTGCTGCTGTCTGCCAGTCTCTTCTGCATCCACATACACCTTAACCTAACCACATACACCTTAGTCCTACCAGACCCTTTTCCCGCTACCCTGACACTGCATGGACTGTTATTGATTCTGTAAAATCACATCGTCATGCATGCACGCAGTCACTGCTGTTCAGGTCACCAGAGAATGGCAGCTTCCGGTGTCACCAGGACTGGCTTTTAAGTGTTCAAGGTACCTGTGCCATCCCCCTCAGTCCTTTTGTCCCCTCCATCACAGTGACCCAAATCTCTTTTCCTCTACCATGTATTTGCAGGTATAACGTAAATAAATAACCCAAGGAAACACAGCTTTGGAGGTACAGATTAAGCACTGCAGGCTGTATGTGGGATATGCTGTCACCCTGTGGACAAAAAGCAGAACAGACTGAGCGCGATATAAATTAGTAAATATAAAATTATGGAGGAAATTCTCATTGCTACACAAGGGCTTTAATGTTAATCCACCGGGGCCTATGTGTTTTATTTAATTTTAAAAACACGTTAGATGGTCGAGCAACAGGATCTTACAGGATGACCGACAGAAACTGGGTGTTCCAAGATGGCCGACGGGAACAGGGTGTTCCATGATGGCCGACGGCATCAGGGTGTTCCAAGATGGCCGACGGCATCCGGGTGTTCCAAGATGGCCGACGGCATCCGGGTGTTCCAAGATGGCCGACGGCGTCCGGGTGTTCCAAGATGGCCGACGGCGTCCGGGTGTTCCAAGATGGCCGACGGCGTCCGGGTGTTCCAAGATGGCCGACGGCGTCCGGGTATTCCAAGATGGATGACAGGATCTGGTTGTTTTCATGTGGCTGATCGTAGCTTCAATTACTGTTCGCTTGTCGGGTCTGTGAGGTAATAATATAACAGCTAAATAAACATATGCAGGACATTGCTGGTCATTAAATGTCACAAACGCCATCTATCGAGACACAAGCTACGGGGTGCAATCACAATATGTCCACACGAGGGCACTATAGGATAAGAAATGACAATGCCATAGCAACTTTACTAATAAAAGGAATGCCAAATATTATTACAAACTATGCCCACACGAGGGTGCTATCGGATAAGAAATGACAACGCCATAGCAGCTTTACTAATAGAATGAATGCCAAATATTATTACGAGCTATGGCCGCTGGGAGGCTGTTCCATTTATCTACCACTCAGGGAGTGAGGTAAAACTTTCTTAAATTGCATTTAAACCTCTAACCTAACTATAAATGTATAGTTCAATTAAGGAGCCTGCCCTAACCCTAACCACCTAACCCCCTAAGCCTATAAATCAATAAATATAAAATTATAGATGAATTTTTTTTCACACAAATTACTGTTGCACAAAGGCTTTAATATGAATTCACTGGGGCCTATGTGTTTTATTTAATTTTCTAAACAAATTGTATGTGCGAAGTAATAAAATATACAAACACCTAATAACCTAATTAGCACTATAAATAATCTATAGGTGTTCCAAGATGGCCGACGGGATGTCGGTGTTCCAAGATGGCCGACGGGATCTCGGTTTTCCAAGATGGCCGACGGGATCTCGGTTTTCCAAGATGGCCGACGGGATCTCGGTTTTCCAAGATGGCCGACGGGAACTAGGTGATCTGAGGTGGCCGACGGGATCAGGGTGTTCTAAGATGGCGGATCGCAACTAGGTGATCCGACACGCCCGACGGGATCAGGGTGTTTTAATGTGGCAGATCGCAACTAGGTGCTTCAAGATGGCTGAGAGGATCTGGTTGCTTTGACGTGGCGGATCGTAGCTGAGTGTTCCAAGGTGATATATGTGGTTTATTCATTTTCTTTCGCTTGTCGGGTCTGTGGGGTAATAATATAACAGCTAAATAAACTTATGCAGAACATTGCTGCTCATTAAATGTCACAAAAGCCATCCTAGACACAGATTACACTAAATCTACACCCTGTGCAGCAGCGCTTTAAAAACGGGGTGCAATCACAATATGTCCACACGAGGGCGCTATAGGATAACAAATGCCAATGTCATAGCAGCTTTACTAATAAAATGAATGCCAAATATTATTACAAACTATGTCCACACGAGGGCGCTATAGGATAAGAAATGACAAAGCCATAGCAGCTTTACTAATAAAATGAATGCCAAATATTATTACAAGCTATGGCCGCTGGGAGGCTGTTCCATTTATCTACCACTTAGGCAGTGAGGTAAACCTCTAACTTAACTATAAATGTATAGTTCAATTAAGGAGCCTGCCCTGTATGTGGTATACTTTGATAGGAGTCAGCCCTGTAAGATATATATAAGTAATCAGAAGCCTGTAGAGTTTTTTTTTTCCTTCTTCCTTTGGAATTAATTTAATATGCATTCTCATACCCAAAGTAGTTTGCCAGAGAGGGAAGTGTTAATGTGTGTAACCATTGCATTGTGGATTATTTCTGTGTTCTCAGCCTTTGTCATCGTGTGGACTCCCTGATCCAGGCACTGTGCTACACCATTGGAGACAGAACTGTTATGGATCCTGGTCGCGTGCGTTGCTGCGTGAGAAGAAAATCTGTGGATAAAACCGAGCAGGTGCCTTTTGCCCGTCTCTGCCGTCCACTGCCAGTCTCCCCACACTCTGCTGCCGTCTGCCGGTCTCCTCTGTCATTTTCCATTCTCCGCCGCCTTTTGCCTTTCTCCTCAGACTCCGCTGCCGTTTGCCAGTCTCAACTGCTGTCTCCCCCCACTCTCTGCTGCCACCTCCCACTCTCTGCTGCCATCTCCCACTCTCTGCTGCCATCTCCCACTCTCTGCTGCCATCTCCCACTTTCCCCCCAGTCTCTGCTGCCATCTCCCAGTCTCCCCCCAGTCTCTGCTGCCATCTCCCAGTCTCTGCTACCATCTCCCAGTCTCTGCTCCCAGTCTCCTCCTAGTCTCTGCTGCCATCTCCCACTCTCCGCTGCCATCTCCCACTCTCCGCCCAGCCTCTGCTGCCGTCTCCCTAGACTTCTCTGCCATTTGCTTGTCTCCGCTGACGCCTGACAGTTTCCCAGGAGTCGCTGCCGTTTGACAGCCCCCTACGCTGTGCTGCCTGCTGCCATCTCTGTGTCCCCCCAGTCTCTGCTGCCATCTCCCAGTCTCCTCCTAGTCTCTGCTGCCATCTCCCAGTCTCCTCCTAGTCTCTGCTGCCATCTCCCAGTCTCCTCCTAGTCTCTGCTGCCATCTCCCAGTCTCCTCCTAGTCTCTGCTGCCATCTCCCAGTCTCCTCCTAGTCTCTGCTGCCATCTCCCAGCCCCCCCCTAGTCTCTGCTGCCATCTCTCAGTCTCCCCCTAGTCTCTGCTGCCATCTCCCAGTCTCTGCTGCCATCGTTGTCTCCCCCTAGTCTCTGCTGCCATCTTCAAGTCTCCCCCCATTCTCTGCTGCCGTCTCCCACTCTCTGCTGCCATCTCCCATTCTCCCCCCAGTCTCTGTTGCCATCTCTCAGTCTCTGCTGCCGTCTCCCTAGACTTCTCTGCCATTTGCTTGTCTCCGCTGACGCCTGACAGTTTCCCAGGAGTCGCTGCCGTTTGACAGCCCCCTACGCTCTGCTGCCTTTTGCCAGTCTTTTCAGACTCTAGTGCCATCGGCCTTTCTCCGCTACCGTCTCACAGTCTCCCTACACTCCACTAAGTTCTGCTGGTCTCTTTATAGTCCCCTACCATCTGCCAGTCTCCCCAGACTCTGCTGCCTTGTTAAACTGAGCAGGTGAGCTCTTTATTGAGCAGACATGGCATGTCTAACCCCCCTAACCCTAACCACCCTAACCCCTAAAGGCTTTAATATGAATTCATTCGGGCCTATGTGTTTTATTTAATTTTCTAAACAAATTGTATGTGTGAGGTAATAAAATACACAAACACTTAATAACCTAATTAACAATATAAATAATCTATAGGTGTTCCAAGATGGCCACCGGGATCAGGGTGTTCTAAGATGGTCGACGTGATAAGGGTGTTCTAAGATGGCGGATCGCTACTAGGTGTTCCAAGATGGCCGACGGGATCAGGGTGTTCTAATATGGCGGATCGCAACTAGGTGTTTTAAGATGGCTGACGAGATCTGGTTGTTTTCACGTGGCGGATCGTAGCTGAGTGTTTCAAGATGATATATATGTGGATTACTCATTTTATTTCGCTTGTCGGGTCTGTGAGGTAATAATATTACAGCTAAATAAACATATGCAAGACATTGCTGCTCATTAAATGTCACAAAAGCCATCCTAGACACAGATTACACTAAATCTACACCCTGTGCAGCAGCGCTTTAAAAACGGGGTGCAATCAGATTATGTCCACACGAGGGCGCTATAGGATAAGAAATGACAATGCCATAGCAGCTTTACTGATAAAATGAACGCCAAATATTATTACAAGCTATGGCCGCATGAAGGGGCTGCAGGATAATGAAACAGGCTTCAGGAGCGGTATACATATTCGCATGCATGTGTAAATTATCCACTTCTTCTGGGAGGTTGTTCCATTTATCTACCACTCAGGGAGTGAGGTAAAACTTTCTTAAATTGCATTTAAACCTCTAACCTAACTATAAATTTATAGTTCAATTAAGGAGCCTGCCCTGTATGTTGTATACTTTAATAGGAGTCAGCCCTGTAAGATATATATATAAGTAATCAGAAGCCTGCAGAGTTTTTTTTCCTTCTTCCTTTGGAATTAATTTAATATGCATTCTCGTACCCAAAGTAGTTTGCCAGAGAGGGAAGTGTTAATGTGTGTAACCATTGCATTGTGTATTATTTCTGTGTTTTCAGCCTTTGTCATTGTGGGGACTCCCTGATCCAGACACCGTCCTAGACCATTGGAGACAGAACTGTTATCGCTTTTGATCGCGTGCGTTGCTGCGTAACTAGAAAATTCCTTGTTAAACTGAGCAGGTGAGCTCTTTATTGAGCAGACATGGCATGTTTGCTTTCCCGGGGTCTCGTCATCTAAGAGCTATTTCTCTACTCTCATGCTCTGCTGTCCCTGCTGCCGTCTCCCCAGACTTCTCTGCCATTTGCTCGTCTCCGCTGACACCTGACACCTGACAGTTTTCTAGGAGTCGCTGCCGTTTGACAGCCCCCTACGCTCTGCTGCCTTTTGCCAGTCTCTTCAGACTCCAGTGCCATTGGCCCTTCTCCGCTACGGTCTCAGTCTCCCTACACTCCACTAACTTCTGCCGGTCTCTTCAGAGTCCCCTACGATCTGCCAGTCTCCCCAGACTCAACTACTGTCTTCTCTGACTCCACTACCATTTCCCGGTCTTCTCAGCTGTCAGCCAGTCTCCCAGGCCCTGCTGCCATCTCCTAGGCTCTGCTGCCGTCTCCCCAGACTTCTCTGCCATTTGCTCGTCTCCGCTAACGCCTAACAGTTTCCCAGGAATCGCTGCCGTTTGACAGCCCCCTACGCTCCACTAACTTCTGCTGGTCTCTTCAGAGTCCCCTACGATCTGCCAGACTCTGCTGCCTTGTGCCAGTCTCCCCATACTCAACTACTGTCTTCTCTGACTCCGTCTGCCAGTCTCTTCTGCTGTCAAGGAAGAAGGCTAAGGCTGCAGCAAACAACCATCTGCTTCCACATACACCTTAACCTAACCCTGACCTTTCTGCCTCATCCTGAATCAATTCCTGCACCGAGTCCTACCAGACCCTTTTCCCGCTACCCTGACACCGCATGGACTGTCATAGATTCCGCAAAATCACATTGTCATACACGCACGCAGTCACACACAGTCAGTCACTGCTGGTCAGGTCACCGGAGAATGGCAGCTTCAGGTGTCACCAGGACTGGCTTTTAAGTGTTCAGGCTACCTGTGCAATCCCCCTGAGTCCTTCTGTCCCCTCCATCACAGTGACGCATCTCTCTTTTCCTCCACCGTGTATTTTCAGGTATAAAGTCTGTAAATATCCCAAGGAAACACAGCATTGGCGTTACAGATCAACTGAAAATCACACGCAGACGCAGTATTCAAGGTGAAGCTCAAAAAAATGTGCGCCTTCTGCTGGCAGAAAGTCGGCACTGCAGGCTGTATGTGTGATATGCTGCCACCCTGTGGACAAAAAGCAGAACCGACTGAGCGCGATATCAATCAGTAAATATAAAATTAGAGGACTTTTTTATTGTTTTTGCACAAATTGTACCCTGTATGATGTATATTTCAATTAGTGAGCCAATCCTGTCTAAAACATAGTTTAACCAGCCCTCTATAGTGTATATTTTAATGAAGGAGCCAGCCCGGTAGGGTGTATAGTTCAATTTGTGAGTCAACCCTGTATGATGTATAGTTTCATCAGTAGGCAAGCACAGCTTTTTTTCTCTTCTTCCTTTGAAAGTGATTTAAAATGTATTCTCTTACCCAAAGTATTTTGATGTGCATTTTTATTGGTGGGGCCCTAAAGTGTTCCTGTAAAGTCAACCCAGAGAGGGAAGTGTTGATGTGTTTAACCATTGCATTGTGTATTATTTCTGTGTTATCAGCCTTTTTCATCACATGGTCTCCCGGATCCAGACACCGTGCTAGACCTTTGAAGACAAAACTGTTATGGCTCCTGATCGCGTGCATTGCTGTGTGAGTAGAAAATCCCTGGCTCATCTCCGCTGCACTCTGAGAGTCCCCCCCCCCACACACTCTGCTGCCATTTGCCAGTCTTCCAAAACTCTGCTGCCATCTGCCAGACTCCACTGCTGTTTTCCATTCTCCGCTGCCACCTTGCAGTCTCCCCACACTCCATCTCCATTTTCCTGTCTCATCAGAATCCACTGCCGTTTGCCAGTCTCCACTGCCTTTTCCCTGGACTCTGATGCCATCTTCCAGTTTACCCACACTCCATCTTTTGCCAGTCTCGTCAGACTCTACTGCCATCTGCCGGCACCCCAGACTGCATTGCCATTTGCTAGTCTCCCCCGCCATCTGCCAGTCTCCCCCAGACTCCACTCCCATTTGCCAGTGTCCGCTGCTGTCTCCCAGACTCCGATGGCACCTTCCTGTCTCTGCAAACTCCACCGCCATTTTTCTGTCTTCGCTGCTTTCTGCCAGGCTCACCAGACTCTGCAGCCTTCTGCCAGTCTTCTCACACCCCGCCGCCTTCTGTCAGTGTCCCCAAACTCTGCTGTTGTCTCCCAGGCTCCGTTGCCATCTTGCCAGTCTCTGCTGCCATCAAGGATGAAGCCTAAAGCTGCAGCAGACAGCCATCTGCATCTACACCTTAACCTAACCCTGACCTCTCTGCCTCATGAAGGGATTTTATCCCGAACCTAATCCTGCACCTACCAGACCATTTCCCCCGTGCCTTGACACCGCATGGACTGCGATAGACTCTGCAAAATCACATCATCATACACACACGCAGTCACACACAGTCAGTCACTGCTGGTCACGGTCACCGGAGAATGGCAGCTTCAGGTGTCACCAGGACTGGCTTTTAAGTGTTCAGGCTACCTGTGCAATCCCCCTGAGTTCTTCTGTCCCCTCCATCACAGTGACGCATCTCTCTTTTCCTCCACCGTGTATTTTCAGGTATAAAGTCAGTAAATATCCCAAGGAAACACAGCATTGGCGTTACAGATCAACTGAAAAATCACACGCAGACGCAGTATTCAAGGTAATGCTCAAAAAAATGTGCGCCATCTGCTGGCAGAAAGTCTGCACTGCAGGCTGTATGTGTGATATGCTGCCACCCTGTGGACAAAAAGCAGAACCGACAGCGCGATATCAATCAGTAAATATAAAACTATAGAGGAATTTTTTTTATTGTTTTTGCACAAATTTTACCCTGTATGATGTATATTTCAATTACCCTAACCCTTTTTTTCACACAAATTACTTTTGCACAAAGGCTTTAATATGAATTCACTTGGGCCTATGTGTTTTATTTATGTGCGAGGTAATAAAATACACAAACACTTAATAACCTCATTAACACTATAAATAATCTGTGTTCCAAGATGGCCGACGGGATCAGGGTGTTCTAAGATGGTAGGTCGCAACAAGGTTTTCAAAGATGGCCGACGTGAACTAGGTGATTCAAGATGGCCGACGGGAACTAGGTGTTCCAAGCTGGACGACGGGATCAGGGTGTTCCAAGCTGGCCGACGGGATTAGGGTGTTCGAAGATGGCGGATCGCAACTAGATGTTACAAGATGGCCGACGGGATCTCGGTGTTCTAATATGGCGGATCGGAACTAGGTGTTCCAAGATGGCTGACGGGATCTGATTGTTTTGACGTGGCGGATCGTAGCTGAGTGTTCCAAGATGATATATATGTGGCTTACTCATTTTATTTCGCTTGTCAGGTATGTGAGGTAATATTACAGCTAAATAAACATATGCAGGACATTGCTGCTCATTAAATGTCACAAAAGCCATCCTAGACACAGATTACACTAAATCTACACCCTGTGCAGCAGCGCTTTAAAAACGGGGTGCAATCACAGAGTATGTCCACACGAGGGCGCTATAGGATAAGAAATGATAATGCCATAGCAGCTTTACTAATGCAATGAATGCCAAATATTATTACAAGCTATAGCCGCATGAAGGGGCTGCAGGATAAATACCGGCGGCACCAGAACCGCTTAAATAATGAAACCGGCTTCAGGAGCGGTATACGTACGGTATTTGCATGCATGTGTAAATTAGCCTCTACCACTTCTGCTGGGAGGCTGTACCATTTATCTACCACTCAGGCAGTGAGGTAAAACGTTCTTAAATTGCATTTAAACCTCTGACATAACTTTAAATTTATAGTTCAATATAGGAGTCAGCTCTGTAAGATATATATATAAGTAATGGGAAGCCTGCAGAGTTTTTTTCCTTCTTCCTTTAGGTACGAGAATGCATATTAAATGAATTTCAAAGTAGTTTGCCAGAGAGGGAAGTGTTAATGTGTGTAACCACAAGCGATCAGGAGCGATAACAGTTCTGTCTCCAAAGGTGGTAGAAGCACAGAGTCCGACTCAAGGAGATCACATGACTCCAAATACTGATAACACATAAATAATACACAATGCAATGGTTATACACATTGACACTTCCCTCTCTGGCAAACTCCCTCAGAATGGCGGCCGAGCGTGGGGGAGACTCGGCCGCCAGTCTCGCCCGCGCTCAGCATGAACATGAAATTTTTATTGAGATTTACACGTTGATGGACAAATCACAATGCGAGATGGTAAATGCACAAAGAAAAAAAACAATCGGAGAGTTCACAATAGTTAGGATTTTTTATCCTTTGGCATCATCATGTGTCAGAGATGATATTACACCATATACTGCATGATAACCTATGAATACATTGATATTTATTGGGTTCTGATTTACCCCGTGACGTCATTATTTCCATAATCTGTATGCTGCATGAAGAACACTCACTATTTATTTCATTTACCAGCAGCTTCTGTCGGTGCAATGATCATCCATCCCCACCAGAGGGCAGCAAGGCCCAAATACCATCTATCTTATATAACTGTATGTCATGAAAATGCTGACCCCTGCTGGTCACTTGTGCGCATGACGGTACCATTTACAATGTTAAGTTGGAATTTGTTATACTTTGGCGCCGTCCTGTGGACATACTATGTAATTACATGTCAGCTTTAATGGTGTGACTGTGATTTATCATTTGGCGTCTTCGTGTGAAGGGCAGTGAGTGGTACCCTTAAGAAGATGCTGAGTGCATGTAACAAAATCAACATGACAACAGGAGGGAGGAGTGTTGTGAGTGACATCACAATGTTGCAGGTGCGTGTGTGTAAAATATTCTTCATATTTTACGTTGTTTCCTAGCGGATCACAATGTTTTGGTGAATCTAATTCTTTTTAGACCGTTTTTTTCCTCATTCATTTTCCATCGAACCTGGATCTACCCCAACAGGGAGCAGCTGGACACCGGCAAGAACAGCTGCTAAATATCAATCAGTAAATTATAAAATTATAGAGGAATTTTTTATTGTTTTTGCACAAATTGTACCCTGTATGATGTATATTTCAATTAGTGAGCCAATCCTGTCTAAAACATAGTTTAACCAGCCCTCTATAGTGTATATTTTAATGAAGGAGCCAGCCCGGTAGGGTGTATAGTTCAATTTGTGAGTCAACCCTGTATGATGTATAGTTTCATCAGTAGGCAAGCACAGCTTTTTTTCTCTTCTTCCTTTGAAGGTGATTTAAAATGTATTCTCTTACCCAAAGTATTTTGATGTGCATTTTTATTGGTGGGGCCCAAAAGTGTTCCTTTAAAGTCAACCCAGAGAGGGAAGTGTTGATGTGTTTAACCATTGCATTGTGTATTATTTCTGTGTTATCAGCCTTTTTCATCGCATGGTCTCCCGGATCCAGACACCGTGCTAGACCTTTGAAGACAAAACTGTTATGGCTCCTGATCGCGTGCATTGCTGTGTGAGTAGAAAATCCCTGGCTCATCTCCGCTGCACTCTGAGAGTCCCCCCCCCACACACACACACACTCTGCTGCCATTTGCCAGTCTTCCAAAACTCTGCTGCCATCTGCCAGACTCCACTGCTGTTTTCCATTCTCCGCTGCCACCTTGCAGTCTCCCCACACTCCATCTCCATCTTCCTGTCTCATCAGAATCCACTGCCGTTTGCCAGTCTCCACTGCCTTTTCCCTGGACTCTGATGCCATCTTCCAGTTTACCCACACTCCATCTTTTGCCAGTCTCGTAAGACTCTACTGCCATCTGCCGGCACCCCAGACTGCATTGCCATTTGCTAGTCTGCCCCGCCATCTGCCAGTCTCCCCCAGACTCCACTCCCATTTGCCAGTGTCCGCTGCTGTCTCCCAGACTCCGATGGCACCTTCCTGTCTCTGCAAACTCCACCGCCATTTTTCTGTCTTCGCCGCTTTCTGCCAGGCTCACCAGACTCTGCAGCTTTCTGCCAGTCTTCTCACACCCCGCTGCCTTCTGTCAGTGTCCCCAAACTCTGCTGTTGTCTCCCAGGCTCCGTTGCCATCTTGCCAGTTTCTGCTGCCATCAAGGATGAAGCCTAAAGCTGCAGCAGACAGCCATCTGCATCTACACCTTAACCTAACCCTGACCTCTTTGCCTCATGAAGGGATTTTATCCCGAACCTAATCCTGCACCTACCAGACCATTTTCCCCGTGCCTTGACACCGCATGGACTGCGATAGACTCTGCAAAATCACATCATCATACACACACGCAGTCACACACAGTCAGTCACTGCTGGTCACGGTCACCGGAGAATGGCAGCTTCAGGTGTCACCAGGACTGGCTTTTAAGTGTTCAGGCTACCTGTGCAATCCCCCTGAGTTCTTCGGTCCCCTCCATCACAGTGACGCATCTCTCTTTTCCTCCACCGTGTATTTGCAGGTATAAAGTAAATAAATATCCCAAGGAAACACAGCATTGGAGGTACAGATCAACTGAAAAATCACACGCAGACGCAGTATTCAAGGTAATGCTCAAAAAAATGTGTGCCGTCTGCTGGCGGAAAGTCTGCACTGCAGGCTGTATGTGTGATATGCTGCCACCCTGTGGACAAAAAGCAGAACCGACTGAGCGCGATATCAATCAGACATGGCATGTTTGCTTTCCCGAGGTCTCGTAATCTAAGAGCTATTTCTCTACTCTAATGCTCTGCTGTCCCTGCTGCCGTCTCCCAGTCCCTGCTGCCGTCTCCCCAGACTTCTCTGCCATTTGCTCGTCTCCGCTGACAGTTTTCCAGGAGTCTCTGCCGTTTGACAGCCCCCTACGCTCTGCTGCCTTTTGCCAGCCTCTTCAGACTCCAGTGCCATTGGCCCTTCTCCGCTACCGTCTCAGTCTCCCTACACTCCACTAACTTCTGCCGGTCTCTTCAGAGTCCCCTACGATCTGCCAGTCTCTACAGACTCTGCTGCCTTGTGCCAGTCTCCCCAGACTCAACTACTGTCTTCTCTGACTCCACTACCATTTCCCGGTCTTCTCAGCTGTCAGCCAGTCTCCCAGGCCCTGCTGCCGTCTCCCAGGCTCTGCTGCCGTCTCCCCAGACTTCTCTGCCATTTGCTCGTCTCCGCTGACGCCTAACAGTTTCCCAGGAGTCGCTGCCGTTTGACAGCCCCCTACGCTCCACTAACTTCTGCTGGTCTCTTCAGAGTCCCCTACGATCTGCCAGTCTCCCCAGACTCTGCTGCCTTGTGCCAGTCTCCCCAGACTCAACTCCTGTCTTCTCTGACTCCACTACCATTTCCCGTTCTTCTAAGCTGTCAGCCAGTCTCCCAGTCTCTGCTGCCGTCTCCCAGTCTCTGCTGCCGTCTCCCAGACTCCGATGGCACCTTCCTGTCTCCGCAAACTCCACCGCCATTTTTCTGTCTTCGCCGCTTTCTGCCAGGCTCACCAGACTCTGCAGCCTTCTGCCAGTCTTCTCACACCCCGACGCCTTCTGTCAGTGTCCCCAGACTCTGCTGTTGTCTCCCAGGCTCCGTTGCCATCTTGCCAGTCTCTGCTGCCATCAAGGATGAAGCCTAAAGCGGCAGCAGACCGCCATCTGCATCTACACCTTAACCTAACCCTGACCTCTCTGCCTCATGAAGGGATTTTATCCCGATCCTAATCTTGCACCTACCAGACCATTTTCCCCTTACCTTGACACCGCATGGACTGCGATAGACTCTGCAAAATCACATCATCATACACACACGCAGTCAAACACAGTCAGTCACTGCTGGTCACGGTCACCGGAGAATGGCAGCTTCAGGTGTCACCAGGACTGGCTTTTAAGTGTTCAGGCTACCTGTGCAATCCCCCTGAGTTCTTCTGTCCCCTCCATCACAGTGACGCATCTCTCTTTTCCTCCACCGTGTATTTTCAGGTATAAAGTAAATAAATATCCCAAGGAAACGCAGCATTGGCGTCACAGATCAACTGAAAAATCACGTGTCTGGTGTATGAGGGATCGAGGTGACATGTCTGTTGTATGAGAGAGGGAGAAGACATGTCTGGTGTATAAGAGAGCAAGAAGATGTGTCTGGTGTAAGAGGGAGCGAAAAGACATGTCTGATGTTTGAGGAAGTGAACTGAAGTGTCTGGTGTATGAGGGAACGAGAAGACGTGTCTGGTGTATGACGGAGATAAAAGATGTGTCTGGTGTCTGAGGGAGCGAGATGACGTCTGTTGTATAAGAAAGGGAAAAGACATATCTGGTGTATGAGGTAGCGAGCAGACGTGTCTGGGACTGAGGGACTGAGAAGCCGTGTCTGGTGTATGAGGGAGAGAGAAGTGGTTTCTGGTGTATGAGGGAGTGATCAGAAGTGTCTGGTTAATGAAGGAGAGAGAAGACGTGTCTGGTTAATGAGGGAGATGGAAGACATGGCTGGTTAATGAGGGAGACAGAAGACGTGTCTGGTGTATGAGGAACTGAGAAGCTTTGTCTGGTGGATGAGGGAGCGAGAAGACAAGAATGATGTATGAGGGAGCAAGAAGACATGTCTGATGTATGAGGGAGCTGGCTGAAGTGTCTGATGTATGAGGGAGCGAGCTGAAGTGTCTGGTATATGAAGGAGCAAGATGACATGTCTGTATGAGTGAGTGAGGAGACATGTCTGGATTATGAGGGAATGAGAAGACATGTCTGGTGTATGAGGGAGTGAGAAGACATCTCTGGTGTATGAGGGAGAGAGATGATGTCTGGTGTATGAGGGAGTGAGAAGACATGTCTGATTCATTAGGGAGGAAGACAAGATCTCTGGTGTGTGAGGGAGTAAGAAGACATGTCTGATATATGAGGGAGAAACACAACGTCTCTGGTGTATGTGGGAGCGAGACAACGTGTCTGGTGTATGAGGAAGTTAGAAGATGTGTCTGCTGAAGGAGGAAGATAGAAGACTCGTCTGGTGTATGAGTGAAGGAGAAGACGTGTCTGGTGTATGAGGAAGAGAGAAGATGTGTCTGGTGTATGAGAAAGAGACGACGTGTCTGGTGTATGAGGGAGTGAGGAGATGTGTCTGGTGTATGAGGGAGTGAGGAGATGTGTCTGGTGTATGCGAGAGGGCGAATACATGTCTGATATATGAGGGAGCAAGAAGACGTCTGGTGTATGTTGGAGCTTGATGACTTGTCTGTTATGTACGTGAACAACCATATGTGTCAGGTGTATGAGGGAGCAAGAAGACGTGTCTGGTGTATGAGGGAGTGATGAGATGTGTGGTGTATGAGGGAGCGAGAAGAGATGTCTGATGTATGAGGAAGAGAGAAGATGCGTCTTGTGTATGAGGGAGCAAGAAGAGATGTCTGGTGTATGAGGGAGCGAGATGACGTGTCTTGTGGATGAGGGAGAGAGAAGACGTGTATGAGTGAGTGAGGAGACATGTCTGGGTTAAGAGGGAGTGAGAAGACATGTCTGATTTATGAGTGATTAAGACAACGTCTCTGGTGTATGAGGGAGCGAGATGAGATGTCTGGTGTATGAGGGAGAGAGAGAAGACGTGTCTGGTGTATGAGGGATAGAGAAGACGTGTCTGGTGTATGAGGGAGAGAGAAGACGTGTCTGGTGTATGAGGGAGAGAGAAGACGTGTCTGGTGTATGAGGGAGAGAGAAGACGTGTCTGGTGTTTGTGGGAGTTAGAAGGCGTGTCTGAGGAAGATAACATTGCATTAACGGTTTGTTTTCTGTAGGTATTTTTGGTTGAACCAAAACAACGGGACAATCCTGATGACCGAGAGACCTCCGCAGGGAATGTACAACCTCAATATTACGGTTTCTGACGGTGTGTGGCCAGATACCTTCTCTACTATCAAAATTTATGTACAAGAGATTGGAAGTGACGCCTTCCGCAGCTCGGTGTCTCTGAGACTCACAAGTAAGTAATAAGTCGTGCGGAGGGGTCTCAGGTAGATTCTTGTAGGACTCCGCTGGGACATTTGATGGGAAGACTGCCTGGTTTGACCATTATAGAGCTTGCACTAGATAAAGAAGTGATGTACAGGTCACCAGAGCTACATATATATGTAAATAGTGGAGCGCATATACATGGGGGAACAAAAAGAAAATACTAATAGTGTAATACGTAAAATGAACAAAATATTAATTAATTATTAATGATATTAATAATATTTTCTTTTCGTATTACACTATTAATATTTTGTTCATTTTACGTATTACACTATTAGTATTTTCTTTTTGTTCCCCCATGTATATGCGCTCCACTATTTGCTGTTGGATTTTGTTTACACTTTAAGGAAGAGTGTTGTGGAAGCTGCTTTTAGTGTGGGGAAGTATATATTTGTTATTTATTGTAATTTTGGTTATTTTGCACGTGGAACATTGGTCTCTCTTTTGTTGCTACTACATATATATGTAACCATTTCCCTGGACTCCTGTACATTGTACCATAAAGACATTAAAATGATGTAGTATCCCTGCATAGGGATAGAAGGAAATGGTGGGACAGGAACGCTCTTGGCATTAAGTGACCCCTGTCCTACTCAGCGCGTAACCCCAATTCCCTTCCCTGCTCCTCTCTGGGTAAATACGTTACTATCTCTGCTTCTCAACCACAACTTTTTAACCCGCATTTTAGGCATTACAGCAGAGGAATTCATAGAGAAGGATGAGTTTGGAGTCAGCAGACGTGACCAGCTCCAGGCCGTCCTGGCAGACATGGCAGCTGCCCATCCCAGCCATATCCACATCTTCAGTGTGGTGAATGCAGAGGATAACGCGACCGGCGTGACATTTTCAGTATGCGGAGCTGCCTCCTGCCACAAACCTGAGATCTTACGGAGCTTATTGACAACCCAGAGAGATAAGGTATGGACAGAGTGTTTATGGCGTTATTACTGAGTAAGAATAACGTCGGCTGTCTCTTAAAATTAATGATATTACAAAACGCAGAATATTTATCAGTCTCATGATATCTAGATGTATCCGGTTTGTCTTTCAGAGTTTTGTGGAAATAATTCCCTTGATTTTGAATCTCTGAGGGTACAGCCGGGGGTTTATTACTTTATAACAAAAGTAAAGATCTAAGAGCGATGCGTTTTAATCATCTTTGTCTGCATTTGTTGTGGGAGGGAGCTGGTCCTGGGGTGCCTAATGGCCACAGAACTGGATAAGTTTTTGGTGCCGTCTTAACTGAGTTTTTTTGTATTCTTCTCAATGACAGATCCGATCAGTGCTGAAGGAAAGGAATTCCCAAGTATCCATTGATTTCTGTTCACGGATGGGCTGTTTGCAGGATGGCGGGTGCACAATCCACAGCGCAGTCAGCAGATCCCCACCTCTCGTGGATGGAGGTAGCGCATCTATAGTTTCAATTCCCCAAGTTGGAAATGTGTCCTGCAGATGTCTGGTACAGAAACACTTTTACCAGAACTGTTATTCTCTGCCCCAAAACCCTTGCCTGAATGGTGGGACTTGCATGTCGACTCTCACCGGTTACAGGTAGGCAGATTCTCTGGACCATGTTCCTGTGTGACTTATCCCTTACATCTCCAACTTCAGACAGTCTACCTTTGAAACTAAAATATTTCCATTTTTCTTTCTAGGTGCCACTGTTTGATTTCGTTCCTTGCGCTACGCTGCCAGCAGACTCCGAGAACATTTTACGGTAACGGCTATGCATGGATTCATCCTATCGGCCGCTGCTCGGACAGCCATCTATCGCTGGAGTTCGTGAGCGACAGCACAGATGGGTTACTACACAGCGGAGCGTCAAGAGACAGTAAGAACTTCATCCCAGTTGGTGAGTATAAGGAAAGGGCGTAGCGAGAAGGAGCAGCATCAACTAGAGAGCAGAGGCAGACCACCTTTTCTCCCTTATATTATGTACTTTACATATGGTTATTAAATAGTTATTATATACCCCCAATGTTTTCTTTTGAGCTTTTTTATTTGGAAGATATTTTCGTATGTTTCTTTCTGTGCTTTAGTAGATTCAAGCTGAGAAGAAATCGAGAACTAAACCACTTTTATTGAATGTCTACACAGTACAATACAGAGAGTCAAATCACAAGTCCAATGCAATGAGTAACAAATCACGAGTAAAGCAAGAGTAAATCACGAGGCAAAAAGTAACAAGTACAGTGCAATGAGTTACAAGTCACAATGCAAAGAATCAGATACCGTGCAATGAGTTACAAAGGACAAGGCATAGAGTAACAAATACAAATATGAAGTCATGAGTAACATGAAGTGAAAGTAATAATAAATCTACATTGACAATAATCACAGTTGAATTACATTCTTAGTTTGCTCCAGGTCAAGCCGCACTGCTGTTAATGTGGTTTTGTTTCCATTCCCAAAGAGATTACGAGCGGCCGGCTCCTTCTCATCTTCAGACAAGACCTGACCCCGCTGAGGCTTGGCTTTCCAGAGCAGGTAAACGTTAGACAGAATGGCATCGGATAGACCTGCGCAGAAAAGGTAAAGTTAGTTAATTGTCACATCGTGAGCCAGACATGTAATTAATGCAGCCACAGGAAAGCTTAAATATTCTCCTTTACTCACAGAAGTAGAATGAAGACAAATCTTTAAGAGCAGACACAGAGCTGCATTATACTCAACTAACTGACCCTCAGCTAACTCTACATGGAACATATAACCAAGACAAGCCACACCAAATACACAACGACCCAAGTCGCACGCAGTCACATTTACTTAAAGGAAATGTCAACGTCGGACAGTCAGGGAAGATTAATTACTGACTTCATTTACTTCGGTGCAGGAAGTCAGCCTGACTCTGGATCGCTGCCGCACGGCTTTGATAAATGAGACAGGGGATCGGAGGAAAGCTACTTACAGAGGATCGAACGAGTTGTGAAGTCCACGGAGTCATCATGCAGGACAGAAGGTACGGAGTACACGGACGGCTTGGGCTGGAGATCAGGGCTGACTTTACTGAAGTCACAGATGATAAACCGGGATTAATGCCTAGCAGCTGCAGCACTCTGGTTGCAATCTGCATGGATTAAGAGAAAGGAGGTGTTGAAGAGTCGTGACAATTTTTATGCATGTTTAATATTATCTGCAGTAGTTAAGCCCCACACCACGTGTTACTGGGACCCGTGTCTGATATGCATGCCATTCTCTGCAGGTTTTGGGAGCCGGATACCGTTCTGCAGCTCGGAGGCGTTAAGCAGTCATCTACTCGTTCCCACAATGTCCTTCCGCACAAACCCTTTAAAGGCTGTCTCCGCCACATTGTTCTTAATAAGCAGGTAATGACTTTCTATCACGCAGAGTATCGCTTACCTCTTACCGCAGACGGCTGCTCTGTAGTGGACGTGGGAGCTGCGGATGGATCCGGTAAACTGGATCAGCTTCGGTACTTTGGGGGTCTCTGAGCAGAGGGATGCGGTATGACCAGGTGGGTTAGCAGGATAGTCCCAGCTGGTATCATGTAGTTCAGAGGTTGGTAATGATTCCTATAAGACACGAATACATTAGAAAGTTCTTTGACTAGTAACGTGTATTATTACCAATATTTAGTAGCAGACAGGGGGCTCCTGCTGGTGGAACGTGGTAGAATTTGGCAACTTTAATTCAACGAACACTCGACAAATGCAATGAAGAGCAATAAAATACAACTCGCAGATATGCAGCCATACTGCACGAGGAGCCGGGTCAATAGACATTCTAAGGGTAACAAGGGTTAACTGAACCGTAAGAACGTAACAGGTAGGTCCGTATCAAAGCTTTCCACAGAGTTATCCGAGCTTCTTTGTGCTGATCCGGCAGAATGATATCTAATAATTTTCTTTATGGGGTGTGTGTTTCCTTTAACACAGGTGTATTACCTAGCAGCCCACTGGAGGCCATTAATAGCTCCCCAGGCTGTGTGAGGAAGGGTACAGCTTGCTCATCACCTGCACCCTGCAACTCTCCTTGCATCAGTGACCCCAAGCTGTGATTGCCCACCCGCTCACCAGGACTGCGGAAAAGGTACAGACTTGTCTTATACTGATGCGCTCACGGGTAATAACTGTACAAGAACATTAAAAGGAGACCCAAACCTGAATTAATGGTTCCACCACCTCGCTGATATCACAATGTCTCCCAATATACAGATGGGTTTTATATTAAAAAAACATTCTCATGCCAATATTTATGTTATATTAAAGAAACTCACCTGAACATCTTTGTGAATGCACAGAGTATAGTGTAGATTATTGGAAAATGGGGAGTCGGTGCGATCATCAAGGAATCCATTTGAATGTTTGTGGCCAAAGCTCTGCCAGAAAGGACTCTTCAAACATCACATCTGAACGCTCTGCCACCGCCTGGTGCTCTGCTGGGCGATCATTTCTGTATCATAGTGAATAGCATAATCCGCATTATATACTCATCCTTTTGCAGATGTCCACGAACACTTCTTCCATCCTGGAGGCCACATCCGGTACCTGCTCACTCATTCTCTCCATCCGCAGCAGACACATTTTCAGGCAACGTTAAGAACACACAACGCCGACAGCATCATCCTGCGTTTGTCTTCTAAGGACCAGAGCGAATCCACCTGCAGGTACCAAACACAGCATGAAGTCCATACCTTGACACGCGTCATGCTGCACATTGGGTAGAGTCGCGTCCACATCTGAAGCTCCCGATTCAGAGCAGCCGGTAGATGGGACAGCTTTAGGGTCATTGTATTTCAGCCTGTAGATCATAGCGATGGTTCAGCATGACCCAGGGATCTAACAGCACCGTTTGTTTTGTCGAGGTGAGGCATGGGCTTCTAACAGTCTCCTACAATCTCGGAGAGTGGAACAAAGTTGGCTTGGAAAGGATGCAGAACGAGTTCACGCTTCGCTTTAATGGAGGAGGGGAGCACAGAGAGACGACAGCAGCTCACAGGACCTACAAAGAAATTAAAGTCGTTCGAGATGCGCGACTCTGGGAAGCATCAACCAATCGGGTTATCAAGGTTAAAAAAAAAAAATTGTTACAGATAGTAAGAGTTTATACTTTCACAGCAATGGGCTTTAATAAAACTGAAAGCAATTCTAGTGAATGTAAGATTAGAAGCAGTCTGTAAATCCATGGGGTATAAAGACTCTCCCTGCCCGTTATTCCCTGGAATACACCATACGATGCTGAATTCTCACTGTCCCATCATGCGCTGATCTCCAATTCCTTCTGTGTAATCAGGATGCATCAAGAACACGAGACTGAACTGGGCAAGTTAAGATTGGTAGCAACCCTGTTATTCATGATGGATCAAGAAAAAGCATTAAAATATAAAAAATATTCAGTACCTTGCATGCTTCAAGAGGATAATTCTTGTGTCTCCATTCGCAGCGCTGATCGCCGGAATTCTGTTGTGGTCTCGCTGCAAGAGGAGGAAGACCATAAACCAAGGAGTTTATCACGGATCTGGGCATAGCCAGGACCTTGAGGACACCAGAAAAAACATCTTCCATTACAACGAAGACCACGTGAGTAAAGAGTTTGTGGGATACAATGTTACATTTTTTATATGTAGTTTGTAGCAAGTTTAAGACTTTGGTCCACTCACCAGCTGCTGCTGATCCTGGAATTCTGATACAATCCGTACTCCATACGCCTTAAGCCGCTTCATACACAGCAGAAAAGTTAAAGGGATAAAGGCCTTGTGTAACGAGATGGAATGTTTTAATTACCCAAATCACACTCAAAATACATTTATGGGGGCGTAAGCAAGCACAGATTTGGTGCAGGACGGGTTAAACTGGATGAATGCTCGTTTGGCAACTTGCTGAGATGAACGAACCAATCGGTTTTAATTCGAGTGAATGTTCTCTGCAGGACGCATTCAACGGGACAGAGCTCCAGCTGTGTGATCGGAGCAGCGCACGCTTTCTGCAGGAAGACCGGGGGGCTTCATGGAAACGGTCCCTTAAGCTGCGATTACGAGACGTCTGTCAGCCTGAAGGAGCCGTCAAAGTACCCCGCGTCGGAGCGGAGCGGTTCTTTTACCAGCGGAGATTTCAGCCGATACTTCGACGACATGTTCCAAGAAGCTGCCTACATCCAGCAAGCGCTTTCATGCGACAGCTTAAAGGTCTATCACGTGGAAGGAGACGACTCCCCAGCGGGCAGCCTCAGCACGCTGGCGTCGTCCGGAGCCGAGGGG
Organism: Spea bombifrons; assembly: GCF_027358695.1. Taxonomy (NCBI): domain Eukaryota; kingdom Metazoa; phylum Chordata; class Amphibia; order Anura; family Pelobatidae; genus Spea; species Spea bombifrons. The sequence goes on from NC_071099.1 coordinate 20,239,845, forward strand.
GACGTGGAGTAAGAGGAGGAGATGAGACGGTGGGGGCCAAAGTTTGTGACTCTCTCTAAACTCTACTCTTACACGGCCGCCGAGGATCTGCAGTGAAAGAGCGATGATCGGGAAAGACATCCTGTGCTTTTGGCAGAGACTTGCGGTGATAACATTGAGGATTGTGCAGCCAAAGCAACAATGGTTTGATCGAGAGAAGCTGCAGAAATAAAGGAGAGAAACCAGACCAAAGAGCTTACAGTCTAACCCGTGGTATCCCCTCGCTCACCTTGGGACCAAGTCCGCCGAGTCTGAAGATGTCCAGAACAGCAGCAAACAGATCTGCAAACCTAGAGCCGGGACAAGAAGCTTGCATTAGTTCTCTAGTTACCCTTTATACCCCCGCGTGACTCCAATTAACGTCTGATCACCGCACCCCTATCAAAGCTTTAACGACTCCATTTAACGAGCTCCACCCCGGACTGGGATTCCATTTCCTTACGAGGGCCCAATAAGGTTACAGGATTTATTTCATTTTAACATTACGGGGCTCACCCGGCCCACCCACATGACCCCCCCCCGTTCATGCCTTACCGCCGGCATGCATTCACCTGTGCCAAAGCCCCAGCCCCAGCTTCTGTTTTCACCCTTTAAAGATTTAAATAAACTCAGTAAAACAATCATTCGGCTCTTTGACCTCAATTTGTAGTAAAACATTGTCAGGGGCCGGCGATATATGGAGACAATTGGAGGAGACCAGCCCAAAACTTCATGAGGCCATTTTTGCTGCACATGATAAGTTCCAGCCCCAATATTTGTTTTATATAGCGCCATCATATTTAGTAGCGCGGTACAATGGCTAGACAGGGTATAAGCCGTAAGTAACATAAATTTGACTTAAACCACAGGTGAGGAGGGCCCGCTTGTGTTCATAGGGGGCAAACCCTGCATTTTCAAACACATTATTTCAAATAAAAGATATATATAGAAAACCGCTTCTAAGAGGACTATGGCCCACAAGAGCTCCTGTATACTGCAAAAAAGCATCTAAAAGTATGAAGTTAACCATTTAAGTGTAACCAAACTACTGAAAAACTTATGTAAAACAAAGAAATTTCTTTCACAGTATTAACAAACACGCAAATAAACTCCACAACAAACTATGCACACCCTGACCATGCGAGACACTCTGTGACTGAAAGAAACGATCTCTGCTTCTGGAGGGTAGATCTAGAGGGCTGCATTAATTTCAAAATCACAGAATTCACAAACCTTTGCCGGTCCTTCTCCAAGCTCAAGACCAGAGAATCAGCTCCACAGGACCAACACGCAGCACCAAGAAACACAAAGTTCTGGTTAGAAGGCTGGAGAAACGCCCGGGTTAAATAGACTTTTGATTGATTGAGGAAATGAGGTGCAGGTGTGAGTCAGGAGCAGGCAGCCATCTTATGTCCATGGAGAGGTAAATAGTACAAAATATATGTAGATATAGCTTGTTTCATGGCAAAACAGCAAAAAGTCTAGTTGTCTTGCTGCGTAATGGTGATTCTATTCCTGGTAAATATATATTATTATAGCGGCTGCGCGTATATCTAAGTCTTCAGAGTAGGTGAATTTGAGTTTATCTATTATGGACGAATGCACTTGGGATGTAGAAATAGTGAGGCAAACTATAGCATTGGGAATGCCGTTCTGCCAGTGACAGCAGACGAGAGGGATTTAGAGTAATAATTACTGATGACTTAAAGGTAAGCAGACAATGCCGTAAAGCGTTGGAAAAAGCAAGCAGGGTGCTGGGTTGTATAACGAGGCGTTGGTAGCAGGAAGAGTTTCTGCCTTGTATTGTAAATTATAAATCATCCAAAATGTTATACAAGGAAACATGCTTCTCTACTTATATATTTTGTGCTGTTCCAATAGCATGAGCATCCTGCCATCGTGTACTATTCACCATACTTCAATGGGCCCATCAGGAAATACTACTTTACAGAAAGGGTAGTGGATGCATGGAATCACCATACAGCAGACGTGGTACTTGCTAATACAGTGAAGACATTTAAGCAAGCATGGGATAGGCATAGGGCTAAGCTAGATATAGGATAAGGCCAGATACTAAGGAAAGGATTCAGAGGTTGGGCAGACCGGATGGGCCGAATGCTTCTTATCTGCCGTCGCTTTCTATGTTTAACACAGGCAGGCAGAAGGGACCCTTGCGCTCTCTCGGAAACTTTACTAAAGGAGCCAGTCGAGTTTGGGTGCTCATTGACTCTTACTATTAGGTCCCTCAACATCGACATCCCTCACATCACAGTGTAAAAAATACACATCCTGACTGTAAGCAACGTCTACCATCCGTTATATTTCCAGAATATGAACTTCACTTCCTAATCACAAATTCACCTGGCTCTTTGCAATCCATTTATTAAATGCAAGGTTTTTTGTAATATAAATAAAAAAAGGACATATCTCTTACTAATAAAGCTTTTCGCCGCGCTTGGATTAGAACCGGCAGCCCTTTGGATGGAAGGTTGTTAGGTTACCATTACACCACACGGCAGTCATGCAGGTGTTTCTGTTTCACATTTATATACCGCCTCCGTGATCCAGACACAGGCAGGCATTATATATCCACGGGGAGAGTGATTGTCTGTTAGAACTTTGTGGTGTGATGGTTAATTGGGCTGCCTATGATGTTCAAGGTTGTTGGTTTGATTCCTCATGGTTGTGTTTGAAAAAAAAAAAACTGCTGTGGAAATATATAATTAGCTGTATGCACCAATTATTTTTTTTTTCAGCACAAAATATCTTTAGATAACGGCATAAAAACAGGTGCCTTATCTCGTGATTCATTTCCCATGAGTCCTGACATACACAAATACGCCGTCACAAACAAACATACTCATACACAACCACACCGACTCATTCACTCAACCTAATGCCGACCCCCCACCACGGACACCGCTACTGTTAGGGCTCATGGGAATTGAACCAGCAACCTTTTGTACATAACAGCGTTGTGGCATTGTGGTTAGGAGCAATGCCTACAAAGGACAAGGTTTCTGGTTCCATACCTAAGGGCTCTTGTACCGTGTGGTTGTGTAAATATGAACACAGCCACTCTAACCTATACACAGCTCACAAAAGTATTTTGTCTTATATTTTTAGAGCAAATATTTTTTGTAGCGGCATAAAAGTCAGGTGTCTTATCGACTGTTTTATACTTTCCACGATTCCTGACACCAACACCACAATGTTTATTTGCGCTATCCCTGAACTACAGGGAGAAATGTAAAAGAGAGGTGCAGCTTAGTGAATGAGGGGAGAAAGGGACTCTGGGGATGATTATGGGGGAGAGGACCTCCCAACGTTACAGTATGGTCAGAACGATGGAAGACTGCATTAACTCTCAGTCTTCACTCAGCCAGTGTGGCAAATATTTAATTGTTTTTGGTGTGGGAGCAGAGGGAGTGATTGCATGCTAGGGAGTGTGGAAGGCCCAAGTTTTGTTACAAACATTGCACTGTTACCGGTGTTTAATATATTACTGTATTTGTTTGCACTTGCACATAAACAATCTCTAATTAAACTATCGGTAGTTGTTTGTTACAAGATGTTTTCCTTACGTTTGTGTGGGGCGGCAGAGCCAGAGTAATCGTCTGCACGGGGACCCGGAACATTCTAAGCTTAACCTTCAAACAGGGGGCGGAACCAAACTTATATAAAGGGTAACTAGAGAACTAATGCAAGCTTCTCATTTAGACATAATACATCTTTAACCAAAACAGTGCACTGCTAATAATCTTAAACATAACCGTACATTAACCCTAAGCTATTTTTTAGTTCTTGTCCCACATTTTTCCATTCGCATACCTGCCAACACACCCAACATTTTTGTGGACAGTCCTGCTTTTTTCCAGTTCTGTCCCATCAAATTTAGCTAAACTAGGTATACTAGTGCACGTAGGTAGGTATAGCTGGGTAGGGTAGCACTACAACATTAAATAAATATAATAAAGTAAACAATACATATAACTTAAAAATAAAATTAAATAATTCATTTGTTGATGCCAGACCAGCCCCCTTCCGGGGACCAATAGAGTCGCACACACGTACCTTCACGGCGCGAACGCATCTGCTGCTGCGGCTCCGATGTGTTCTTAACCCCGTATTAACCCGTGCTACGCAGCCGGGAGAAAACGAAGATGAAACGAGCACGAAGAATGTCTGCGAATATTCGCCCGTTCCTGTCTTCTTTTCGGGCGAATATTCGTGGACATTCTTCGTGCTTGTTTCATCTTCGTTTTCTCCCGGCTGCGTAGCAGGGGTTACGAAGATTTTTTCCCCCCTGAAGACGAACACGAAGAGCTCCCTGGTGCCCAAGTCTAATCGTTATAGTGGATCTGTGTATTTGTATCATTTTATACTTGGTGCATATGATTATATGTGGAGCAGGCAGACATCGTATGCATTACTAACCATATAAAAGTATTTTGGTTCTAATCTCCATGAAAGCTGGATCTACGTGTGTAGCGCGTCTGCATGTTCTTCTTATGTTTTTAGAGGGGGTCCGTATGAGTAAATGTAGAGAAGGTGGGCGGCCAACGCCATGTCGTGGCGTGGCGTAACGGTTAGGTGTATCGCCTAAACTGCGACTGGTTTCTGGTTCGAACCCACTTTGCTCCCGTAGGTAACTGTATAGTGCTTCTAACCCTCTTCGCTTCGTGGCTAATTTATTTCTAATGTTTTTAGAGTCGGGAGATATTAGTATATGTGGAGCCGGTGGGTGCCCATCACCTGTAGTGGAATGGCGTGATGGTTAAGTGAATTGCCTAACATGTGCTTGGCTGCTGGTTCTCACCCGCCGGTCTGCTGTATGAGCTGATTTCTAATCTTTTAGAGCGGGTACATGAGAGTATTGTGCTGTGGAAACAGCAGCCAGCAAAGATCAATTTGCTCCGGTGGTGTAGATGTTAGGTGCGTTACCCACCACCCAAAACGCTACCGGTTCTAATCTCCGTGAAACCCGCGTTGATGTGTGCAGCGTGTCCGTGTGTTTTCTTTTAATGTGTTTAGAGGGGTATATATGAGTATATGTGGGGCAGGGGAAGACCAGAAGCCGTGCTGCAGCGTGGTGTAACAGTTAGGTGCGTCACCTACCGTTTCTCTTGTTGTTGGTTTTAACCCCGTTAACTCCTGTCGGTAACTTGATGTTGGCTTGAATGTTTTTTTTCTTAAGTGTTTAGAGTGGGGTACATAAGAGTATTTGGGGGACAATCAGTCAAGTCATAACCAGCCGCAGTGGTAGGTTAGGTGTTTGGTGCATTATCTACCATGCAGCGCTTTGTTGGCTCCAACCCCGTGATCTCAGTAAACAAACGTCTGGTGAATGTGTTTTTTTTTAAATGTTTTTAGAGCGTGTGAATCTAAGTATATGTTTATCATGCCATGGTGTGGTGTAGTGGCTGCGTGTATTACCTGTAATACAACAGGTGAACTCGCTGTGTATAGTGTGGCTGTGTTATAGTGAGTGTTATAGTGTGTGCGTGTGTGACTTATTTTATATTTGGTGCATGTATGTGTATCAGGCAGCCGGCGAGCTCCCGTTCATGCGGTGGCGTAAAGGTTGGGTGCGTTATTCATGTTGTGAATGATAATTTTAGTCCCTGTGAATGTGTGGTGCGGTTGTGTTGATTGTTATAGTGGATCTGTGTATTTGTATCATTTTATACTTGGTGCATATGATCATATGTGGAGCAGGCAGACATCGTATGCATTACTAACCATATAAAAGTATTTTGGTTCTAATCTCCATGAAAGCTGGATCTACGTGTGTAGCGCGTCTGCATGTTCTTCTTATGTTTTTAGAGGGGGTCCGTTTGAGTAAATGTAGAGCAGGTGGGCGGCCGACACCATGTCGTGGCGTGGCGTAACGGTTAGGTGTATCGCCTAAACTGCGACTGGTTTCTGGTTCGAACCCACTTTGCTCCCATAGGTAACTGTATAGTGCTTCTAACCCCCTTCGCTTCGCGGCTAATTTATTTCTAATGTTTTTAGAGTCGGGAGATATTAGTATATGTGGAGCCGGTGGGCGCCCATCTCCCGTAATGGAATGGCGTGATGGTTAAGTGAATTGCCTAACGTGTGGTTGGCTGCTGGTTCTCACCCGCCGGTCTGCTGTATGATCTTATTCTTAATCTTTTAGAGCGGGTACATCAGAGTATTTGTGGAACTGGCAAACCTCCTGACTCAGTTGAGGTGGTGGTCTAGGTGTTTGGTGCGTTACCCCCCCCATCCATACAAGTGGATGCAGGTTCTATTCTCCATGTATCCTGTATATAGCCTAATGTTATGTTTTCAGAGTCGGTGAATCTGAGTATTTGTATAACAGACAAGGCCCTTTTGCCCCATGGTACTGGTGGCGCATGTCTTAGCTGTGTTCATCACCGTGCTCCTGGACCCTGGTTCTAATCTCTGTGATTCTTGTATAACGTATGATTTTATGTATTTTGGAGTAGGTAAATTTGAGTATATGTGGATGGGACGAGGGCGGCCATCCAGCCATGTGCGTGGCACGTGTGTTAGGTGTATCGCTCGCCATGCGTGAGGCTCCTGGCTCTAATCCCTGTGCGGCCTGCGTGTAAAGGTGGATATTTGTAACATTATGTTTTTCCAGTGGGTGAATTTGTGTATTTGTATTAGTATAAGCAGCTCTTCTCCATCTCGAAGGTGGCGCGTATGATGCGTGTATCGCATACTGTGCTGTGAGTTCTGGGTTCGAGTCCCAGGAAGTCCTGCGACTAGAGACATTAAGTTATGTTTTTAGACTCTGTGAATTTGAGTATAAGTATTACGGACGAGCAAATTCAGTCTGCCACAAGGGTGGCGCAGGTGTCAAGTGTACTTACTTACCAAGCGGTTTGGTTTCTGGTTCTAATCCCCGTGAGGCCTGGCGAGTGGTTGCGGTGCGGTATGGTCGGTGCGGTGTGTAAGGCGTATGGGTATGTTCGGTGCGGTGTGTAAGATGTATGAGTATGTTCGGTGGTGTGTGAAAGTGCTGTGCGGGTCAGGATGATTGGGGGTTAGAGCCAGTCGGTAGTACACAACACCTTTTATGCTTTTTTTCTATAAATGCTAAAAAAAATAATAATAATACGGCAGCGCACATTTTTTTTTTCAGGGTAAGACCACCGTACACACAGAGACATTGTCAGTAGCCATACCAAGCCACACAGAAGCGAGCTATCAGCGCATCATCTCGTAGGCAACACACCGAACCTTCAAGGGAAACCAGACTGGGACCGCAGCATCGAGTACGCAACACACCGAACCTTCAAACCACCGCATGGCTGGATGCTCCCCACAGAGCTACAGGGAATTGAACCGGGACCACAACATATGGCAGGCAGTGCACCTAACCATTACGCCATCAGATGATTGAAGGCTCTTCGTCGCCATGAACATATGACGCCTGCGTGTGATGCACCAATACTTATACCATCTAACATAATGCACACAATCTAAAAGGTGCACTACCTATTGCTTAGTGTGTCTAACTGCTTAGTGTGTAGAATTATGGTTTCGGGGGGGGGCGAATTTGAGTATTTGTATTACGGACGAGCAGCTTTGTCTGTTGCAAGGGTGGCGCAGCGGCAGTGTTTGTTACATCCCATGCAGGTTGGTCCTGGTTCTAATCCCGTTGAGCCCTGTATGTAAAATTATGTTTTCAGATTGGGCGAATTTGAGTATTTGTATTACGGACGAGCAGATCCATTCATCGGAAGTGTGGCACGCAGGTAAATTGCATTACTCGCCGTGCGGAAAGTTACAGGTTCCAATCTCATTAGAGCATCTGTCTCGGTGTATGTTATGTTTTGTGAGTTTGAGTATAAGTATTTTTTAGGGATGAGCTCATTCGGGTTATAACACATACATGCTGCAGCCACGGGGTGACACTCAGCGAGCCGTTATAACACATACATGCTGCAGCCACGGGGTGACACTCAGTGAGCCGTCAATGTTGAGGGACCTAATAGTAAGAGTCAACGAGCACCCAACGTCGACTGGCTTCTTTAGTAAAGTTTCCGAGAGAGCGCAAGGGTCCCTTCTGCCTGCCTGTGTTAAACATAGAAAGCGACGGCAGATAAGAAGCATTCGGCCCATCCGGTCTGCCCAACCTCTGAATCCTTTCCTTAGTATCTGGCCTTATCCTATATCTAGCTTAGCCCTATGCCTATCCCATGCTTGCTTAAATGTCTTCACTGTATTAACATCTACCACTTCTGCTGTAAGGTGATTGCATGCATCCACTACCCTTTCTGTAAAGTAGTATTTCCTGATGGGCCCATTGAAGTATGGTGAATAGTACACGATGGCGGGATGCTCATGCTATTGAAACAGCACAAAATATATAAGTAGAGAAGCATGTTTCCTTGTATAACATTTTGGATGATTTATAATTTACAATACAAGGCAGAAACTCTTCCTGCTACCAACAACCAAGCACCCTGCTTGCTTTTTCCAGCGCTTTACGGCATTTTCTGCTTACCTTTAATCATCAGTAATTATTACTCTAAATCCCTCTCGTCTGCTGTCACTGGCAGAACGGCATTCCCAATGCTATAGTTTGCCTCACTATTTCTACATCCCAAGTGCATTCGTCCATAATAGATAAACTCAAATTCACCTACTCTGAAGACTTAGATATACGCGCAGCCGCTATAATAATATATATTTACCAGGAATAGAATCACCGTTACGCCACAAGACAACTAGACTTTTTGCTGTTTTGCCACGAGACAGCTATATGCATGTATTTTACTATATTTTGTACTATTTACCTCTCCATGGACATAAGATGGCTGCCTGCTCCTGACTCACACCTGCACCTCATTTCCTCAATCAATCAAAAGTCTATTTAACCCGGGCGTTTCTCCAGCCTTCTAGCCAGAACTTTGTGTTTCTTGGTGCTGCGTGTTGGTCCTGTGGAGCTGATTCTCTGGTCTTGAGCTTGGAGAAGGACCGGCAAAGGTTTGTGAATTCTGTGATTTTGAAATGAATGCAGCCCTCTAGATCTACCCTCCAGAAGCAGAGATCGTTTCTTTCAGTCACAGAGTGTCTCGCATGGTCGGGGTGTGCATAGTTTGTTGTGGAGTTTATTTGCGTGTTTGTTAATACTGTGAAAGAAATTTCTTTGTTTTACATAAGTTTTTCAGTAGTTTGGTTACACTTAAATGGTTAACTTCATACTTTTAGATGCTTTTTCGCAGTATACAGGAGCTCTTGTGGGCCATAGTCCTCTTAGAAGCGGTTTTCTATATATATCTTTTATTTGAAATAATGTGTTTGAAAATGCAGGGTTTGCCCCCTATGAACACAAGCGGGCCCTCCTCACCTGTGTTTTAAGTCAAATTATGTTACATACGGCTTATACCCTGTCTAGCCATTGTACAGCGCTACTAAATATGATGGCGCTATATAAAACAAATATTGGGGTGGAACTCACCACGTGCAGCAAAAATGGCCTCATGAAGTTTTGGGCTGGTCTCCAATTGTCTCCATATATCGCCGGCCCCTGACAATGTTTTACTACAAACTGAGGACAAAGAGCCGAATAATCGTTTTACTGAGTTTATTTCAAACTTTAAAGGTGAAAACAGAAGAGGGAGCTGGGGCTTTGGCACAGGTGAATGCATGCCGGCGGTAAGGCATGAACAGGGGGGGGGGGGTCACGTGGGGGGGCCGAGTGAGCACCGTAATGTTAAAATGAAATAAATCCTGTATCCTTATTGGGCCCTCGTAAGGAAATGGAATCCCAGTCCCGGGTGGAGCTCGTTAAATGGAGTCGTTAAAGCTTTGATAGGGGTGCGGTGATTAGAAGTTAATTGGAGTCACGGGGGGGGTATAAAGGGTAACTAGAGAACTAATGCAAGCTTCTTGTCCCGGCTCTAGGTTTGCAGACCTGTTTGCTGCTGTTCCGGACCTCTTCAGACTCGGCGGACTCCGTCCCAAGGTGAGCGAGGGGATACCACGGGTTAGACTGTAAGCTCTTTGGTCCGGTTTCTCTCCTTTATTTCTGCAGCTTCTCCTGGATCAAACCATTGTTGCTTCGGCTGCACAATCCTCAATGTTATCACCGCAAGTCTCTGCCAAAAACATAGGATGTCTCTCCCGATCATCGCTCTTTCACTGCAGATCCTCGGCAGATCTTAGAGAGAGTCACAAACTTTGGCCCCCACCGTCTCATCTCCTCCTCGTACTCCACGTCCCCCTCGGCTCCGGATGACGCCAGCGTGCTGAGGCTGCCTGCCGGGGAGCCGTCTCCTTCCACGTGAGAGACCTTTAAGCTGTCGCATGAAAGCGCTTGCTGGATGTAGGCTTCCGTACTCTGTCCGGAGTCAGAGCTACTACTGCAGAAAATGGAAAATCCCCCCCCCCCATAAATGTATTTTGAGTGTGATTTGGGTAATTAAAACATTCCATCTCGTTACACAAGGCATTTATCCCTTTAACTTTTCAGCTGTGTATGAAGCGGCTTAAGGCGTATGGAGTACGGATTGTATCAGAATTCAAGGATCAGCAGCAGCTGGTGAGTGGACCAAAGTCTTAAACTTGCTACAAACTACATATAAAAAACGTAACATTGTATCCCACAAACGCTTTACTCATGTGGTCTTCGTTGTAATGGAAGATGTTTTTTCTGGTGTCCTGAAGGTCCTGGCTATGCCCAGATCTGTGATAAACTCCTTGGTTTATGGTCTTACTCCTCTTGCAGCGAGACCACAACAGAATTCCGTCGATCAGCGCTGCAAATGGAGACAAGAATTATCCTCTTGAAGCATGCAAGGTACTGAATATTTTTTATATTTTAATGCTTTTTCTTGATCCATCATGAATAACAGGGTTGCTACCAATCTTAACTTGCCCCGATCCACCCTTGGTAGGACTTCCAGCGCTGTATAAACCAATGCCCTTGGGTTAATGAATGACCGATCCGGTGAGCGCCCCCCCTCCTGGGTTACATGGGAGGTAATGAGGGAGACGGTGTGTTAAATTTACCTATGATCGTCAGGAGGCAAATCAAGATGATATAAGGATTGCTAATCCAGAGTCCGGGGCTGAAGACATGACATCCGCTCCCGACGTACCCCTCTGCGCAGAGGTGGGTGAATTGGGCTGGCGAGCGTGGCACGTGCTGTTTGCAGGGGTGGCTGGCACATACCGTGTAGACGCAGTGAGCCTCTGTGCCGTTCTCTGTAAGCAGGTATCTGGGGGGGCACCTGTTGAGTTACAGGGAGAGAAGGGGTTAAATCTACCATAACAGCGGAAGATCAGATACATTTTAAGCCAGTAAAACGAAATCATGTAAAGCGTTTCAAAATGTTTTTCTTTCATACAGGACAACGATTCTCATTATCCCTCGACACATGGGAGTGGTGCTTTAACAATCGAGTGGAGTGAATGCGGTGTATGGAGTGCAGCTTAACTGGGAATGCTTAGAAAAAAGCACAAGGTAATTTCCCAAAGCTTCTGAAGTCTTGTGACCCCAGCACGTGTTGGGTGATACCTGCATTCATGGTTCATCCATAGATCAACGCAGACAAAGCGGCGGCTGCAGGGGCTGCTGCTACAGACGTCTGAGACGCAGCCTTCGGTCACTCCTTCCCGGCTTATAACGGACACCGGCGAGGCTGTCGTGTTCTCCATGGGCAGGCGGCAGCCGTTCAGTCTTGTGTTCTTTATGCATCCTGATTACACAGAAGGAACTGGAGATCAGCGCATGATGGGACAGTGAGAATTCAGAATCGTATGGTGTATTCCAGGTAATGACTGGCAGGGAGAGTCTTTATACCCCATGGATTTACAGATTGCTTCTAATCTTACATTCACTAGAATTGCTTTCAGTTTTATTGAAGCCCATTGTTGTGAAAGCGTAAACGCTTATCTTATTATCGGTAACTATTGTTTTTTTACCTTGATAACCCGATTGGTTGATGCTTCCCAGAATCGTGCCTCTCGGATTGACTTTAATTTCTTTGTAGGTCCTGTGAGCTGCTGTTATCTCTCTGTGCTTCCCTCCTCCATTAAAGCGAAGTGTGAACTCGTTCTGCATCCTTTCCAAGCCAACGTCATTCCACTCTCCAGTGTCTATTTTATGGTCGGGAAGTGTGACTGTGTTGGGAACATCACCGAGATTGTAGCAGACTTAGAAGCCCATGCCTCACCTCGACAAAACAAACGGTGCTGTTAGATCCCTGGGTCATGCTGAACCATCGCTATGATCTACAGGCTGAAATACAATGACCCTAAAGCTGTCCCATCTACCGGCTGCTCTGAATCTGGAGCTTCAGATGTGGACGCGACTCTACCCAACGTGCAGCATGGCGCGCGTGTCAAAGTATGGACTTCATGCTGTGTTTGGTACCTGCAGGTGGATGGATTCGCTCCGGTCCTTAGAAGACAAACGCAGGATGACGCTGTCGGCGTTGCGTGTTCTTAACGTTGCCTGAAAATGTGTCCGCTGCGGATGGAGAGAATGAGGGAGCAGGTACCGGATGTGGCCTCCAGGATGGAAGAAGTTTGTGGACATCTGCAAAAGGATGAGTATATAATGCGGATTACGCTATTCACTATGATACAGAAATGATCGCCCAGCAGAGCACCAGGCGGTGGCAGAGCGTTCAGATGTGATGTTTGAAGAGTCCTTTCTGGTGGAGCTTTGGCCACAAACATTTGAATGGATTCCTTGATCGCACCGCGACTCCCCATTTTCCAATAATCTACACTATACTCTGCACATTCACAAAGATGTCCCGGTTCAGGTGAGTCTCTTTAATATAACATAAATATTGGCATGAAAAATAGCACTTCTTCTAACTGGCTTAATATAAAACACACTTTATAGTGGGAGACATTCTGATATCAGCAAGGTGGTGGAACCATTCATTCAGGTTTGGGGTCTCCTTTAATGTTGTAGAGTTATTACCCCTGAGCGCATCGGTGTAAGCCGAGCCTGTACCTTTTCTGCAGTCCTGGTGAGCGGGTGGGCAATCACACCTGGGGGTCCAGGGGTCACTGATGCAAGGAAAGTCGCAGGGTACAGGTGATGAGCAAGCTGTACCCTTCCTCGCACAGCCTGGGGAGCTATTAACGGCCTCCAGTGGGGCTGCTAGATCATACACCTGTGTTAAAGGAAACACACACTGCATCAAGAAAATTATTAGATATCATTCTGCAGGTCAGCACAAAGTAGCTCAGATAACTCAGTGGAAAGCTTTGATACGGACCTACCTGTTACATTCTTACGGTTCAGTTACCCTTTGTTACCCTTAGAATGTCTATTGACCCGGCTCCTCACACAGTTCGGCTGCATATCTGCAAGTTGTATGTTAGTGAATATTGGTAATAATACACATTACTAATCAAAGAACTTTCTAATGTATTTGTGTCTTATAGGAATCATTACCAACCTCTGTCCTACATGATACCAGCTGGGACTATCCTGCTAACCCATCTGGTCATACTGCATCCCTCTGCTCAGAGACCCCCAAAGTACCGAAGCTGATCCAGTTTACCGGATCCATGCGCAGCTCCCACGTCCACTACAGAGCAGCTGTCTGCAGTAAGAGGTAAGCGATGCTCTGCGTGATAGAAAGTCATTACCTGCTTATTAAGAACGACGTTGCGGAGACAGCCTTTAAAGGGTTTGTGTGGAAGGAGATTGTGGGAACGAGTAGATGACTGCTTAATGCCTCTGAGCTGCAGAATGGCATCCGGCTCCCAAAACCTGCAGAGAATGGCATGCATATCAGACACGGGTCACAGTAACACTTGGTGTGGGGCTTTACTACTGCAGATATTAAACATGCATAAAAACTATGTCATGACTCTTCAACACTTCCTTTCTTTTCATCCACGTAGACTGCAAACCCAGTGGAGCAGCCGCTAGGCATTAATCCCGGTTTATTGTCTGTGACTTCAGTAAAGTCAGCCCTGATCTCCAGCCCAAGCTGTCCGTCTGCTCCGTACCTTCTGTCCTGCATGATGACTGCGTGGACTTCACAACTCGTTCGATCCTCTGTAAGTAGCTTTCATCTGATCCCCCTCTGTCTCATTTATCAAAACCGTGCGGCAGCGATCCAGAGTCAGGCTGACTCCCTGCACTGAAGTAAATGAAGTCAGTAATTCATCTTCCCTGACTGCCCGACGTTGACATTTCCTTTAAGTAAATGTGACTGCGTGCGACTCGGGTCGTTGTGTATTTGGTGAGACTTGTCTTGGTTATATGTTCCATGTAGAGTTAGCTGAGGGTCAGTTAGTTGAGTATAATGCAGCTCTGTGTCTGCTCTTAAAGATTTGTCTTCATTCTACTGCTGTGAGTAAAGGAGAATATTTAAGCTTTCCTGTGGCTGCATTAATTACATGTCTGGCTCATGATGTGATAATTAACCTACTTTATCTTTTAGGCGCAGGTCTATCCGATGCTGTTCTGTCTGCAACGTTCTCCTGCTCTCGAAAGCCGAGCCTCAGCGTGGTCAGGTCTTGTCTGAAGATGAGAAGGAGCCGGCCGCTCGTAATCTCTTTGGGAATGGAAATAAAACCACATTAACAGCAGTGCGGCTGGACCCGGCGTAGACTAAGAATGTAATTAAATTGTGATTATTGTCAATGTAGATTTATTACTTTCACTTCATGTTACTTGTGACTTCATAATTTTATTTGTAACTCTATGCCTTGTAATTTGTAACTCATTGCACTGTACTTGTGATTCTTTGCATTGATTTTTAACTCATTGCACTGTACTTGTTACTTTTTGCCTTGTTACTTTTTGCCTTGTTACTTTTTGCCTTGTTACTTTTTGCTCTCTGCATTGGATTTGTGATTTGACTTTCTGTATTGTACTGTGTAGACATTCAGTAAAAGTGGTTTAGTTCTCGATTTCTTCTCAGTTTGAATCAATTAAAGTACAAAAAGAAACATCCAACCCTATCTTCCTCTTAAAGAAACATAAAAGGACGCACCGGGGGTATATAATTACTTAATAACCCTATATAAGTATAAAATATAAGGGAGAAAAGATGCTCTGCCTCTACTCTCTAGTTGATGCTACTCCTCCACGCTCCACCCGTTCCTGATACTCACCAACTGGGATGAAGTTCTTACTGTCTCTTGACGCTCCGCTGTGTAGTAACCCATCTGTGCTGTCGCTCACGAACTCCAGCGATAGATGGCTGTCCGAGCAGTGGCCGATAGGATGAATCCATGCATAGCCGTTACCTCTGAGTCTGGTGGGAGCGTGGCCCAAGGAACGAAGTCAAACAGTGGCACCTAGAAAGACAAATGGAAATATTTTAGTTTCAAAGGTAGGCTGTCTGAAGTTGGTGATGTAAGGGATAAGTCACACGGGAACATGGTCCAGAGAATCTGCCTACCTGTAACCGGTGAGAGTCGACATGCAAATCCCACCATTCAGGCAAGGGTTTTGGGGCAGAGAATAACAGTTCTGGTAAAAGTGTTTCTGTACCAGACATCTGCAGGACACATTTCCAACTTGGGGAATTGAAACTATAGATGCGCTACCTCCATCCACGAGAGGCGGGGATCTGCTGACTGCGCTAAGGATTGTGCACCCGCCATCCTGCAAACAGCCCATCCGTGAACAGAAATCAATGGATACTTGGGAATTCCTTTCCTTCAGCACTGATCGGATCTGTCATTGAGAAGAATACAAAAAAACTCAGTTAAGACGGCACCAAAAACTTATCTAGACACCATCCCAGTTCTGTGGCCATTAGGCACCCCAGGACCAGCTCCCTCCCACAACAAATGCAGATAAAGATGATTAAAACGCATCGCTCTTAGATCTTTACTTTTGTTATAAAGTAATAAATCCCCGGCTGTACCCTCAGAGATTCAAAATCAAGGGAATTATTTCCACAAAACTCTGAAAGACAAACAGGATACATCTAGATATCATGAGACTGATAAATATTCTGCGTTTTGTAATATCATTAATTTTAAGAGACAGCCGTCGTTATTCTTACTCAGTAATAACGCCATAAACACTCTGTCCATACCTTCTCTCTCTGGGCTGTCAATAAGCTCCGTAAGATCTCGGGTTTGTGGCAGGAGGCAGCTCCGCATACTGAAAATGTCACGTCGGTCGCGTTATCCTCTGCGTTCACCACACTGAAGATGTGGATATGGCTGGGTTGGGCAGCTGCCATGTCTGCCAGGACGGCCTGGAGCTGGTCACGTCTGCTGACTCCAAACTCATCCTTCTCTATGAATTCCTCTGCTGTAATGCCTAAAATGCGGGTTAAAAAGTTATGACTGAGAAGCAGAGATAGTAACGTATTTACCCAGATAGGAGCGGGGAAGGGAATTGGGGTTACGCACTGAGTAGGACAGGGGTCATTTAATGCCAAGAGCGTTCCTGTCCCACCATTTCCTTCTATCCCTATGCAGGGATACTACATCATTTTAATGTCTTTATGGTACAATGTACAGGAGTCCAGGGAAATGGTTACATATATATGTAGCTATGGTGACCTGTACATCACTTCTTTATCTAGTGCAAACTCTATGATGGTCAAACCAGGCAGTCTTCCCATCAAATGTCCCAGCGGAGTCCTACAAGAATCTACCTGAGACCCCTCCGCACCACTTATTACTTACTTGTGAGTCTCAGAGACACCGAGCTGCGGAAGGCGTCACTTCCAATCTCTTGTACATAAATTTTGATAGTAGAGAAGGTATCTGGCCACACACCGTCAGAAACCGTAATATTGAGGTTGTACGTTCCCTGCGGAGGTCTCTCGGTCATCAGGATTGTCCCGTTGTTTTGGTTCAACCAAAAATACCTACAGAACACAAACTGTCAATGCAATGTTATCTTCCTCAGACACGCCTTCTAACTCCCACATACACCAGACACGTCTTCTCTCTCCCTCATACACCAGACACGTCTTCTCTCTCCCTCATACACCAGACACGTCTTCTCTCTCCCTCATACACCAGACATGTCTTCTCTATCCCTCATACACCACACATCTCATCACTCCCTCATACACCAGACACGTCTTCTATCTCCCTCATACACCAGACATCTCATCTCGCTCCCCCATACACCACACATCTCATCACTCCCTCATATACCAGAGACGTTGTCTTCCTCACTCATAAATCAGACATGTCTTCTCACTCCCTCTTAACCCAGACATGTCTCCTCACTCACTCATACACGTCTTCTATCTCCCTCATACACCAGACATCTCTTCTCACTCCCTCATACACCACACATCTCATCACTCCCTCATACACCAGACACGTCTTCTCTCTCCCTCATACACCAGACATCTCATCTCGCTCCCTCATACACCACACATCTCATCACTCCCTCATATACCAGAGACGTTGTCTTCCTCACTCATAAATCAGACATGTCTTCTCACTCCCTCTTAACCCAGACATGTCTCCTCACTCACTCATACACGTCTTCTCTCTCCCTCATCCACAAGACACATCTTCTCTCTTCCTCATACATCAGACATCTCTTCTCGCTCCCTCATACACCACACATCTCATCACTCCCTCATACACCAGACACGTCTTCTTGCTCCCTCATACACCTGACACATATGGTTGTTCACGTACATAACAGAAAAGTCATCAAGCTCCAACATACACCAGACGTCTTCTTGCTCCCTCATATATCAGACATGTATTCGCCCTCTCTTATACAACAGACACGTCTTCTCACTCCCTCATACACCTGACATGTATTCTCCCTCTCGCATACACCAGACATCTCCTCACTCCCTCATACACCAGACACATCTCAACACTCCCTCATACACCAGACACGTCGTCTCTCTCTCTCTCATACACCAGACACATCTCCTCACTCCCTCATACACCAGACACGTCGTCTCTCTCTCATACACCAGACACATCTTCTCTCTTCCTCATACACCAGACGTGTCTTCTATCTTCCTCCTTCAGCAGACACATCTTCTAACTTCCTCATACACCAGACACGTTGTCTCGCTCCCACATACACCAGAGACGTTGTGTTTCTCCCTCATATATCAGACATGTCTTCTTACTCCCTCACACACCAGAGATGTTGTCTTCCTCCCTAATGAATCAGACATGTCTTCTCACTCCCTCATACACCAGACACATCATCTCTCTCCCTCATACACCAGAGATGTCTTCTCACTCCCTCATAAACCAGACATGTCTTCTCATTCCCTCATAATCCAGACATGTCTCCTCACTCACTCATACAGACATGTCATCTTGCTCCTTCATATACCAGACACTTCAGCTCGCTCCCTCATACATCAGACACTTCAGCCAGCTCCCTCATACATCATTCTTGTCT
Source organism: Spea bombifrons (assembly GCF_027358695.1). Lineage (NCBI taxonomy): Eukaryota > Metazoa > Chordata > Amphibia > Anura > Pelobatidae > Spea > Spea bombifrons. Next base: position 20,258,209 of record NC_071099.1, read on the forward strand.
TCTCGCTCCCTCATCCACCAGACAAAGCTTCTCAGTTCCTCATACACCAGACACGTCTTCTGTCTCCCTCATTAACCAGCCATGTCTTAAATCCCCCTCATTAACCAGACACGTCTTCTCTCTCCTTCTTTAACCAGACTCTTCTGATCACTCCCTCATAAACCAGACACCACTTCTCTCTCCCTCATACACCAGACACGGCTTCTCAGTCCCTCAGTCCCAGACACGTCTGCTCGCTACCTCATACACCAGATATGTCTTTTCCCTTTCTTATACAACAGACGTCATCTTGCTCCCTCAGACACCAGACACATCTTTTATCTCCGTCATACACCAGACACGTCTTCTCGTTCCCTCATACACCAGACACTTCAGTTCACTTCCTCAAACATCAGACATGTCTTTTCGCTCCCTCTTACACCAGACACATCTTCTTGCTCTCTTATACACCAGACATGTCTTCTCACTCCCTCATCCACCAGACATGTCTTCTCCCTCTCTCATACAACAGACATGTCACCTCGATCCCTCATACACCAGACACGTCATCTCGCTCCCTCATACACCAGACACGTCATCTCGCTCCCTCATACACCACACGTCTTCTTCCACTCTAATACAACAGACACGTCAACTCGCTCCCTCATACACGTCTTCTCTCTCCCTCATACATTAGACGTGTCTTCTCTCTCCCTCATACATGAGACACTTCTTCCCTCTCCCTCATACACGAGACACTTCTTCCCTCTCCTTCATGCACGAGACACGTCTTACCTCTCCCTCATACACCAGACACGTCTTCTCTTTCCCTCATACACCAGACATGCCTTCTCTCCCCCCCAAACACCAGACATGTCTTCTTCCTCTTTAACACAACAGACACGCCATCCCGCTCCCTCATACCCCACATACATCTTCTAGCTCCCTCATACACCAGACATGTCTCCTCACTCCCTCGTACACCAGACACGTCACCTCAATCCCTCATACACCAGACACATCTTCTCTCTCCCTCATACACCAGACAAGTCTGCTCGCTCACTCATACACCAGACATGTCTTCTCTCTCCTTCATACACCAGACATGTCTTCTCTCTCCTTCATACACCAGACACATCTTCTCTCTCCCTTATACAACAGACATGTCTCGTCACTCCGTCATACATCAGACACATCTATCTCCCTCATACACCAGACACGTCTTCTCAATCCCTCATACAACAGACACATCAGCTCTCCCTCAGATACCAGACATGTCATCCCGCTCCCTCATAAACCAGACATGTCTTCTCTCTCCCTCATCCATCAGACATGTCTTCTCCCTCTCTTATGCAACAAATACGTCATCCCGCTCCCTCTTACTCCAGACATGTCTTCTCACTGCCTCATACACCAGACAAATCTTTTCTCTTTCTCATACATCAGGCATGTCTTCTCTCTCCCTCATACACCAGACACATCTCCTCACTCCCTCATACACCAGACACGTCGTCTCTCTCTCTCTCTCATACACCAGACACGTCTTCTCCTTCACTCATACACCAGACGTGTCTTCTATCTTCCTCCTTCAGCAGACACATCTTCTAACTTCCTCATACACCAGACACATTGTCTCGCTCCCACATACACAAGAGACGTTGTGTTTCTCCCTCATATTTCAGACATCTCTTCTTACTCCCTCACACACCAGAGATGCTGTCTTCTTCCCTAATGAATCAGACATGTCTTCTGACTCCCTCATACACCAGACACATCATCTCTCTCCCTCATACACCAGACATGTCTTCTCACTCCCTCATACACCAGACATGTCTTCTCATTCCCTCATAATCCAGACATGTCTCCTCACTTACTCATACAGACATGTCATCTTGCTCCCTCATATACCAGACACTTCAGCTCGCTCCCTCATACATCAGACACTTCAGCCTGCTCCCTCATGCATCAGACACTTCAGCCAGCTCCCTCATACATCAGACATGTCTTCTTGCTCCCTCATACATCATTCTTGTCTTCTCGCTCCCTCATTCACCAGACAAAGCTTCTCAGTTCCTCATACACCAGACACGTCTTCTGTCTCCCTCATTAACCAGCCATGTCTTCCATCTCCCTCATTAACCAGACACGTCTTCTCTCTCCTTCATTAACCAGACACTTCTGATCACTCCCTCATACACCAGACACCACTTCTCTCTCCCTCATACACCAGACACGGCTTCTCAGTCCCTCATACACCAGACACGTCTTCTCTCTTCCTCAGAAACCAGACACGTCTGCTCGCTACCTCATACACCAGATATGTCTTTTCCCTTTCTTATACAACAGACATGTCATCTCGCTCCCTCATACACCAGACACATCTTTAATCTCCGTCATACACCAGACACGTCTTCTCGTTCCCTCATACACCAGACACTTCAGTTCACTTCCTCAAACATCAGACATGTCTTTTTCCTCTCTTATACACCAGACATGTCTTCTCACTCCCTCATCCACCAGACATGTCTTCTCCCTCTCTCATACAACAGACATGTCACCTCGATCCCTCATACACCAAACACGTCATCTCGCTCCCTCATACACCAGACATGTCTTCTTCCACTCTAATACAACAGACACGTCATCTCGCTGCCTCATACACATCTTCTCTCTCCCTCATACATTAGACATGTCTTCTCTCTCCCTCATACACGAGACACATCTTCCCTCTCCCTCATACACGAGACACTTCTTCCCTCTCCCTCATGCACGAGACACGTCTTCCCTCTCCCTCATACACCAGACACGTCTTCTCTTTCCCTCATACACCAGACATGCCGTCTCTCCCCCCAAACACCAGACACGTCTTCTGTCTCCATCATACAGCAGACATGTCTTCTTCCTCTTTAACACAACAGACACGCCATCCCGCTCCCTCATATCCCACACACATCTTCTAGCTCCCTCATACACCAGACATGTCTTCTCACTCCCTCATACACCAGACATGTCTTCTCCCTCTCTTATACAACAAAAATATACCAGACATGTCTCCTCACTCCCTCGTACACCAGACACGTCACCTCGATCCCTCATACACCAGACACATCTTCTCTCTCCCTCATACACCAGACATGTCTTCTCTCTCCTTCATACACCAGACACGTCTTCTCTCTCCCTCATCCACCAGACATGTCTCCTCTCTCTCTGATACAACAGACATGTCTCATCACTCCGTCATACACCAGACACATCTTCTCAATCCCTCATACACCAGACACATCAGCTCTCCCTCAGATACCAGACATGTCATTCTGCTCCCTCATACACCAGACATGTTTCTTCTCGCTGACTCATACACCAGACATGTCTTCTCTCTGCCTCATCCACCAGACATGTCTTCTCCCTCTCTTATGCAACAAATACGTCATCCCGCTCCCTCTTACTCCAGACATGTCTTCTCACTGCCTCATACACCAGACAAATCTTTTCTCTCTCATACATCAGGCATGTCTTCTCTCTCCCTCATACACCAGACACGTCTTCTCTCTCCCTCATACACCAGACATGTCTACTCTCTCTCTTATACAACAGACACGTCTCTTCTCTTCCTCATACACCAGACACGTCTCTTCTCTTCCTCATACACCAGACACGTCTTCTCTCTCCCTCACAAACGAGACAAGTCTTCTCTCTACCTCATACACCAGACACTTCTGCTTGTTCCCTCATACACCAGACATGTCTTCACTCTCCCTCATATACCAGACACGTCTTCACTCTCCCTCATACACCAGACATGTCTTCTCTCTCCCACATACGCCAGACATGTATTCTCCCTCTCTCATACACCGAACATGTCTTCTCTCTCCATCATACACCAGACACGTCTTCTCTCACGTATACACCAGACACTTCAACTCTCTCACTCATACAACAGACATGTCTTCTCCCTCTCTTATACAATAGACACGCCATCCTGCTCCCTCATGGACCAGATACATCTTCTCGCTTCCCTCAGACACCAGACATCTCTTCAACCTCTCTTACACAACAAACTTCATCCCGCTCCCTCATACACCAGATATGTCTTCTCCGTCTCTTATGCAACAAACACGTCATGTCACTCCCTCATTCACATCTGATCGCTTCCTCATTTACCAGACATGTCTCTTTACTCTCTGATACACCAGACACATCTTCTGTCTCCCTCATTAACCAGACACGTCTTCTCTCTCCCTTATTAACCAGACATCTTCTCTCTCCCTCATTAACCAGACATGTCTTCTCTTTCTCTTATAGTACAGACATATCATCCTGCTCCCTCATGCACCAGACATGTCTTCTATCTCCCTCATACACCAGTCACGTCTTCTCTGTCCCTTATACACCAGACACTTCAACTCTCTCCCTCATACAGCAGACATGTGTTCTCCCTCTCTTATACAATAGGCACATCATCCCGCTCCCTCATGCACACATCTTCTCTCTCCCTCATACACCAGACACATCTGTCCTCTCCCTCATACACCTGACATGTATTCTTCTTCTCTCAAACACCAGACATGTCTTCTCTCTCCTTTATACACCAGACACTTCAGATCACTCAATCATACACGTCTTCTCTCTCCCTCATACACCAGACACATTTTCTCCCCCTCTTATACAACAGGCAAGTCTTCTCTCTCTCTCATACACGGCTTATCAGTTCCTCATACACCAGACACATCTTCTGTCTCCCTCATTAACCAGCCATGTCTTCCATCTCCCTCATTAACCAGACACATCTTCCATCTCCCTCATTAACCAGACACATCATCTCTCTCCCTCATTAACCAGACACGTCTTCTCTCTCCATTCCAAACGAGACACGTCTGCTTGCTCACTCATGCACCAGACACGTCTTCTCTCTCCCTCATTAACCGGAAACATCATCTCTCTCCCTCATTAACCAGACATGTCTTCTCCTTCTCTTATAATACAGACATATCATCCTGCTCCCTCATACACCAGACATGTCTTCTCTCTCCCTCATACACCAGACACTTCTGCTCGCTCCCTCATACACCAGACACTTCTTCTCTCTCCCTCATACACCAGACACGGCTTCTCAGTCCCTCATACACCAGACACGTCTTCTGTCTCCCTCATTAACCAGCCACGTCTTCTCTCTCCAATACAAACGAGACACGTCTGCTCGCTCACTCATACACCAGACACATCTTCTCTCTCCCTCGTTAACCAGACATGTCTTCTCCTTCTCTTATAATACAGACATATGATCCCGCTCCCTCCTACACCAAACACGTCTTCTCTCTCCCTCATACACCAGTCACGTCTTCTCTCTCCCACATACACCAGACTTTTCTTCTCTCTCCCTCATACACCAGACACGTCATCTCGCTCCCTAATACACCAGACACGTCTTCTCTCCTCCTTAAACACCAGACACGTCTTCTCTCCCCCTCATACACCAGACACGTCTTCTCTCTCCCTCATACAACAGACACGTCTGCTCTCTCCCTCATATACCAAACATGAATTCTCCCTCTCTCATACACCAGGCATCTCTCTCCTTTATACACCAGACACTTCAGATCACTCCCTCATACACCAGACATGTCTTCTCTCTCCCTCATACACCAGTTACGTCCTCTTCTCTCCCTCATACACCAGAAACTTCTTCTCACTCCCTCATCCACCAAACATGTCTTCTCTCTCCCTCATACACCAGACACGTCTTCTCTCTACCTCATACAGCAGACATGCTTTCTCCCTCTCTTATACAAAAGGCACGTAATCTCGCACCCTCATACACCAGGCACGTAATGTCGCACCCTCATACACCAGACGTGTCTTCTCACTCCCTCATACACCAGACATGTCTTCTTCCTCTCTAATACAACAGACACGCCATCCCGTTCTATCATACACCGGATACATCTTCTCGTTTCCCTCATACACCAGTCATCTTTTCACCCTCTTTTATACAACAAACACGTCATCTCGTTCCCTCATTCACGTCTGATTGCTCCCTCATATACCAGACATGTCTCCTCGCTCCCTCATATACCAGACAGTCTCCTCACTCCCTCATATACCAGACACGTTTCCTCGCTCCCTGATACACCAGACACGTCTTCTCTCTCCCTCATATACCAGACACATCTGTTCTCATCCTCATACACCAGATACGTCTTCTCTCTCCCTCATACACCAGACACTTCAACTCTCTCCCTCATACAGCAGACATGTCTTCTCCCTCTCTTATACAATAGGCACGTAATCTCGCACCCTCATACACCAGACATGTCTTCTCTCCCCCTAATACACCAGACATGTCTTCTCTCTCCCTCATACAGCAGACATGCCTTCTCCCTCTCTTATATCATAGGCACGTAATCTCGCACCCTCATACACCAGGTACGTAATCTCGCACCCTCATACACCAGACATGTACATACACCAGAGGACTTCTTCCTCTCTAATACAACAGACACACCATCCCGCTTCCTCATGCACCAGATACATCTTCTTGCTTCCCCCATACACCAGACATCTCTTCACCCCCCCTTTACAACAAACACGTCATCCGGTTCCCTCATATACCAGACATGTCTCCTTGCTCCCTCATATACCAGACATTTCTCCTTGCTCCCTCATATACCAGACATGTCTCCTTGCTCCCTCATACACCAGTCATGTCTTCTCTCTCCCTTATACACCAGACATGTCTTCTCTCTCCCTTATACACCAGACATGTCTTCTCTCTCCCTCATACAGCAGACATGTCTTCTCCCTCCCTCATACACCAGACATGTCTTCTCCCTCCCTCATACACCAGACATGTCTTCTCCCTCCCTCATACACCAGACACATCTGCTTGCTACCTCATACGCCAGATATGTCTTCTCCCTTTCATATAAAACAGACATGTCATCTTGCTCCCTCATACACCAAACATGTCTTCTCGCTCCCTCATAAACCAGACACGTCTTCTCTCTCCCTCATACAACAGACACGTCTGCTCTCTCCCTCATATACGAAACATAAATTCTCCCTCTCTCATACACCAGACTTGTCTTCTCTCTCCTTTAAACACCAGACACTTCAGATCACTCCCTCATACACCAGACACGTCTTCTCTCTCCCTCATACACCAGACACGTCTTCTCTCTCCCTCATATACCAGACACGTCTTCTCTCTCCCTCTTACACCAGACACGTCTTCTCTCTCCCTCATACACCAGACACGTCTTCTCTCTCCCTCATATACCAGACACGTCTTCTCTCTCCCTCATATACCAGACACGTCTTCTCTCTCCCTCTTACACCAGACATGTCTTCTCCCTCATACACCAGACATGTCTTCTCCCTCCCTCATACACCAGACATGTCTTCTCGCTCCCTCATATACCAGACATGTCTTTTCTCTCCCTCATCCACCAGACACATCTGCTTGCTACCTCATACGCCAGATATGTCTTCTCCCTTTCTTATACAACAGACATGTCATCTTGCTCCCTCATACACCAGACATGTCTTCTTGCTCCCTCATAAACCAGACACGTCTTCTCGCTCCCTCATACAACAGACACGTCTGCTCTCTCCCTCATATACGAAACATGAATTCTCCCTCTCTCATACACCAGACTTGTCTTCTCTCTCCTTTATACACCAGACACTTCAGATCACTCCCTCATACACCAGACACGTCTTCTCTCTCCCTCATACACCAGACACGTCTTCTCTCACCCTCATACACCAGACACGTCATCTCGCTCCCTAATACACCAGACACTTCTTCTCTCCCCCTCAAACACCAGACTCGTCTTCTCTCCCCCTCATACACCAGACACGTCTTCTCTCTCCCTCATACAACAGACACGTCTGCTCTCTCCCTCATATACCAAACATGAATTCTCCCTCTCTCATACACCAGGCATCTCTCTCCTTTATACACCAGACACTTCAGATCACTCCCTCATACACCAGACATGTCTTCTCTCTCCCTCATACACCAGTTATGTCCTCTTCTCTCCCTCATACACCAGAAACTTCTTCTCACTCCCTCATCCAGACATGTCTTCTCTCTCCCTTATACACCACACACGTCTTCTCTCTACCTCATACAACAGACATGCCTTCTCCCTCTCTTATACAAAAGGCACGTAATCTCGCACCCTCATACACCAGACGTGTCTTCTCACTCCCTCATACACCAGACATGTCTTCTTCCTCTCTAATACAACAGAAACGCCATCCCGTTCCATCATACACCGGATACATCTTCTCGTTTCCATCATACACCAGTCATCTTTTCACCCTCTTTTATATAACAAACACGTCATCTCGTTCCCTCATTCACATCTGATTGCTCCCTCATATACCAGACATGTCTCCTCGCTCCCTCATATACCAGACACGTTTCCTCGCTCCCTGATACACCAGACACGTCTTCTCTCTCCCTCATATACCAGACACATCTGTTCTCACCCTCATACACCAGATACGTCTTCTCTCTCCCTCATACACCAGACACTTCAACTCTCTCCCTCATACAGCAGACATGTCTTCTCCCTCTCTTATACAATAGGCACGTAATCTCGCACCCTCATACACCAGACATGTCTTCTCTCCCCCTAATACAGCAGACATGCCTTCTCCTTCTCTTATATAATAGGCACGTAATCTCGCACCCTCGTACACCAGGTACGTAATCTCGCACCCTCATACACCAGACATGTACATACACCAGAGGACTTCTTCCTCTCTAATACAACAGACACACCATCCCGCTTCCTCATGCACCAGATACATCTTCTTGCTTCCCCCATACACCAGACATCTCTTCACCCCCCCTTTACAACAAACACGTCATCCGGTTCCCTCATATACCAGACATGTCTCCTTGCTCCCTCATATACCAGACATTTCTCCTTGCTCCCTCATATACCAGACATGTCTCCTTGCTCCCTCATACACCAGGCACGTCTTCTGTCTCCCTTATACACCAGACATGTCTTCTCTCTCCCTCATACACCAGACATGTCTTCTCCCTCCCTCATACACCAGACATGTCTTCTCGCTCCCTCATATACCAGACATGTCTTCTCTCTCCCTCATCCACCAGACACATCTGCTTGCTACCTCATACGCCAGATATGTCTTCTCCCTTTCATATACAACAGACATGTCATCTTGCTCCCTCATACACCATACATGTCTTCTCGCTCCCTCATAAACCAGACACGTCTTCTCACTCCCTCATCCACCAGACACGTCTTCTCGCTCCCTCATACAACAGACACGTCTGCTCTCTCCCTCATATACGAAACATAAATTCTCCCTCTCTCATACACCAGACTTGTCTTCTCTCTCCTTTATACACCAGACACTTCAGATCACTCCCTCATACACCAGACACGTCTTCTCTCTTCCTCATACACCAGACACGTCTTCTCTCTCCCTCATATACTAGACACGTCTTCTCTCTCCCTCTTACACCAGACACGTCTTCTCTCTCCCTCATACACCAGACACGTCTTCTCTCTCCCTCATACACCAAACACGTCTTCTCTCTCCCTCATACACCAGTCACGTCTTCTCTCTCCCTCATACACCAGACTTTTCTTCTCTCTCCCTCATACACCAGACACGTCATCTCGCTCCCTAATACACCAGACACGTCTTCTCTCCTCCTTAAACACCAGACACGTCTTCTCTCCCCCTCATACACCAGACACGTCTTCTCTCTCCCTCATACAACAGACACGTCTGCTCTCTCCCTCATATACCAAACATGAATTCTCCCTCTCTCATACACCAGGCATCTCTCTCCTTTATACACCAGACACTTCAGATCACTCCCTCATACACCAGACATGTCTTCTCTCTCCCTCATACACCAGTTACGTCCTCTTCTCTCCCTCATACACCAGAAACTTCTTCTCACTCCCTCATCCACCAAACATGTCTTCTCTCTCCCTCATACACCAGACACGTCTTCTCTCTACCTCATACAGCAGACATGCTTTCTCCCTCTCTTATACAAAAGGCACGTAATCTCGCACCCTCATACACCAGGCACGTAATGTCGCACCCTCATACACCAGACGTGTCTTCTCACTCCCTCATACACCAGACATGTCTTCTTCCTCTCTAATACAACAGACACGCCATCCCGTTCTATCATACACCGGATACATCTTCTCGTTTCCCTCATACACCAGTCATCTTTTCACCCTCTTTTATACAACAAACACGTCATCTCGTTCCCTCATTCACGTCTGATTGCTCCCTCATATACCAGACATGTCTCCTCGCTCCCTCATATACCAGACAGTCTCCTCACTCCCTCATATACCAGACACGTTTCCTCGCTCCCTGATACACCAGACACGTCTTCTCTCTCCCTCATATACCAGACACATCTGTTCTCATCCTCATACACCAGATACGTCTTCTCTCTCCCTCATACACCAGACACTTCAACTCTCTCCCTCATACAGCAGACATGTCTTCTCCCTCTCTTATACAATAGGCACGTAATCTCGCACCCTCATACACCAGACATGTCTTCTCTCCCCCTAATACACCAGACATGTCTTCTCTCTCCCTCATACAGCAGACATGCCTTCTCCCTCTCTTATATCATAGGCACGTAATCTCGCACCCTCATACACCAGGTACGTAATCTCGCACCCTCATACACCAGACATGTACATACACCAGAGGACTTCTTCCTCTCTAATACAACAGACACACCATCCCGCTTCCTCATGCACCAGATACATCTTCTTGCTTCCCCCATACACCAGACATCTCTTCACCCCCCCTTTACAACAAACACGTCATCCGGTTCCCTCATATACCAGACATGTCTCCTTGCTCCCTCATATACCAGACATTTCTCCTTGCTCCCTCATATACCAGACATGTCTCCTTGCTCCCTCATACACCAGTCATGTCTTCTCTCTCCCTTATACACCAGACATGTCTTCTCTCTCCCTTATACACCAGACATGTCTTCTCTCTCCCTCATACAGCAGACATGTCTTCTCCCTCCCTCATACACCAGACATGTCTTCTCCCTCCCTCATACACCAGACATGTCTTCTCCCTCCCTCATACACCAGACACATCTGCTTGCTACCTCATGCGCCAGATATGTCTTCTCCCTTTCATATAAAACAGACATGTCATCTTGCTCCCTCATACACCAAACATGTCTTCTCGCTCCCTCATAAACCAGACACGTCTTCTCTCTCCCTCATACAACAGACACGTCTGCTCTCTCCCTCATATACGAAACATAAATTCTCCCTCTCTCATACACCAGACTTGTCTTCTCTCTCCTTTAAACACCAGACACTTCAGATCACTCCCTCATACACCAGACACGTCTTCTCTCTCCCTCATACACCAGACACGTCTTCTCTCTCCCTCATATACCAGACACGTCTTCTCTCTCCCTCTTACACCAGACACGTCTTCTCTCTCCCTCATACACCAGACACGTCTTCTCTCTCCCTCATATACCAGACACGTCTTCTCTCTCCCTCATATACCAGACACGTCTTCTCTCTCCCTCTTACACCAGACATGTCTTCTCCCTCATACACCAGACATGTCTTCTCCCTCCCTCATACACCAGACATGTCTTCTCGCTCCCTCATATACCAGACATGTCTTTTCTCTCCCTCATCCACCAGACACATCTGCTTGCTACCTCATACGCCAGATATGTCTTCTCCCTTTCTTATACAACAGACATGTCATCTTGCTCCCTCATACACCAGACATGTCTTCTTGCTCCCTCATAAACCAGACACGTCTTCTCGCTCCCTCATACAACAGACACGTCTGCTCTCTCCCTCATATACGAAACATGAATTCTCCCTCTCTCATACACCAGACTTGTCTTCTCTCTCCTTTATACACCAGACACTTCAGATCACTCCCTCATACACCAGACACGTCTTCTCTCTCCCTCATACACCAGACACGTCTTCTCTCACCCTCATACACCAGACACGTCATCTCGCTCCCTAATACACCAGACACTTCTTCTCTCCCCCTCAAACACCAGACTCGTCTTCTCTCCCCCTCATACACCAGACACGTCTTCTCTCTCCCTCATACAACAGACACGTCTGCTCTCTCCCTCATATACCAAACATGAATTCTCCCTCTCTCATACACCAGGCATCTCTCTCCTTTATACACCAGACACTTCAGATCACTCCCTCATACACCAGACATGTCTTCTCTCTCCCTCATACACCAGTTATGTCCTCTTCTCTCCCTCATACACCAGAAACTTCTTCTCACTCCCTCATCCAGACATGTCTTCTCTCTCCCTTATACACCACACACGTCTTCTCTCTACCTCATACAACAGACATGCCTTCTCCCTCTCTTATACAAAAGGCACGTAATCTCGCACCCTCATACACCAGACGTGTCTTCTCACTCCCTCATACACCAGACATGTCTTCTTCCTCTCTAATACAACAGAAACGCCATCCCGTTCCATCATACACCGGATACATCTTCTCGTTTCCATCATACACCAGTCATCTTTTCACCCTCTTTTATATAACAAACACGTCATCTCGTTCCCTCATTCACATCTGATTGCTCCCTCATATACCAGACATGTCTCCTCGCTCCCTCATATACCAGACACGTTTCCTCGCTCCCTGATACACCAGACACGTCTTCTCTCTCCCTCATATACCAGACACATCTGTTCTCACCCTCATACACCAGATACGTCTTCTCTCTCCCTCATACACCAGACACTTCAACTCTCTCCCTCATACAGCAGACATGTCTTCTCCCTCTCTTATACAATAGGCACGTAATCTCGCACCCTCATACACCAGACATGTCTTCTCTCCCCCTAATACAGCAGACATGCCTTCTCCTTCTCTTATATAATAGGCACGTAATCTCGCACCCTCGTACACCAGGTACGTAATCTCGCACCCTCATACACCAGACATGTACATACACCAGAGGACTTCTTCCTCTCTAATACAACAGACACACCATCCCGCTTCCTCATGCACCAGATACATCTTCTTGCTTCCCCCATACACCAGACATCTCTTCACCCCCCCTTTACAACAAACACGTCATCCGGTTCCCTCATATACCAGACATGTCTCCTTGCTCCCTCATATACCAGACATTTCTCCTTGCTCCCTCATATACCAGACATGTCTCCTTGCTCCCTCATACACCAGGCACGTCTTCTGTCTCCCTTATACACCAGACATGTCTTCTCTCTCCCTCATACACCAGACATGTCTTCTCCCTCCCTCATACACCAGACATGTCTTCTCGCTCCCTCATATACCAGACATGTCTTCTCTCTCCCTCATCCACCAGACACATCTGCTTGCTACCTCATACGCCAGATATGTCTTCTCCCTTTCATATACAACAGACATGTCATCTTGCTCCCTCATACACCATACATGTCTTCTCGCTCCCTCATAAACCAGACACGTCTTCTCACTCCCTCATCCACCAGACACGTCTTCTCGCTCCCTCATACAACAGACACGTCTGCTCTCTCCCTCATATACGAAACATAAATTCTCCCTCTCTCATACACCAGACTTGTCTTCTCTCTCCTTTATACACCAGACACTTCAGATCACTCCCTCATACACCAGACACGTCTTCTCTCTTCCTCATACACCAGACACGTCTTCTCTCTCCCTCATATACTAGACACGTCTTCTCTCTCCCTCTTACACCAGACACGTCTTCTCTCTCCCTCATACACCAGACACGTCTTCTCTCTCCCTCATACACCAGAAACGTCTTCTCCCTCCCTCATACACCAGACATGTCTTCTCGCTCCCTCATATACCAGACATGTCTTCTCTCTCGCTCATCCACCAGACATATCTGGAGTATGAGGTAGCAAGCAGATGTGTCTTCTCCCTTTCTTATACAACAGACATGTCATCTTGCTCCCTCATACACCAGACATGTCTTCTTGCTCCCTCATAAACCAGAAACGTCTTCTCGCTCCCTCATACAACAGACACGTCTGCTCTCTCCCTCATATACGAAACATGAATTCTCCCTCTCTCATACACCAGACTTGTCTTCTCTCTCCTTTATACACCAGACACTTCAGATCACTCCCTCATACACCAGACACGTCTTCTCTCTCCCTCATACACGAGACACGTCTTCCCTCTCCCTCATACACGAGACACGTCTTCCCTCTCCCTCATACACGAGACACGTCTTCCCTCTCCCTCATACACAAGACACGTCTTCCCTCTCCCTCATACAGCAGACACATATTCTCTCCCCCTCATACACGTCTTCTCTCACCCTCATACACCAGACACGTCTTTTCTCTACCTCATACAGCAGACATGCCTTCTCCCTCTCTTATACAATAGGCACGTAATCTCGCACCCTCATACACCAGGCACGTAATCTCGCACCCTCACGCACCAGATGTGTCCTCTCTCCCTCATCCACCAGACACATCTGCTTGCTACCTCATACGTCATCTATGTCTTCTCCCTTTCTTATACAACAGACATGTCATCTTGCTCCCTCATAAACCAGACACATCTTCTCGCTCCCTCATAAACCAGACAAGTCTTCTCTTTCGCTCATACACCAGATACTTCAGCTCACTCCCTCATACATCAGACATGTATTCTTGCTCCATCATACATCAGACATGTCTTTTCGCTCCCTCGTACACCAAAGACTTTATCTTGCTCCCTCATACATCAGACATGTCTTCTCATACCCTCATACATCAGACACGTCTTCTCTCTCCCTCATATACCAGACACGTCTTCTCTCTCCCTCATAGACCATACACACCTTCTCTCTCCGTCATACACATCATCTCTCTCCCTCACACACCAGACATGTCTTCTCTCTGCCTGATACACCAGACACACTTCTTCTTGCTTCCTCATACACCAGACATGTCTTCTCGCTCCCTCATACACCAGACACATCTTCCCTCTCCCTTATACACCAGACACGTCTTCCCTCTCCCTCATACACCAGACACGGCTTCTCAGTCCTTCATACACCAGACACGTCTCCTGTCCCCCTCATACACCAGACAAGTCTTCTCTCCCCCTCATACAGCAGACATGTCTTCTCCCTCCCTTATACAATAGACTCGTAATCTCGCACCCTCATACATCAGTCACGTAATCTCGCTCCCTCATACACCAGACATCCCTTCTCCCTCTCTTATACAACACGTCATCCCACTCCCTCATACACCAGACGTGTCTTCTCTCTCCCTCATACACTAGACATGTCTTCTTGCTCTGTCATACACCAGACATGTCATCCCATTCCCTCATACACCAGAGATGTCTTCTCGCTTCCTCATACACCAGACACATCATCTCTCTCCCTCATACAGCAGACACGTCTTCTTGCTCCGTCATACACCAGACACGTCTTCTCTCTCCCTCATACACCAAACACATCTTTTCTCTCCCTCATACACCAGACACGTCTTCTCCCTCTCTTATACACCAGACATGTCTACTTCCTCTCTTATACAACATGTCCTCTCACTCTGTCATTTATCAGACACATCTATCTATCTATCCATCCACCTGAATGATCAAAGTCTGACATCTCAAACGCTTGTCATGACATAGAGTATTCCAATTTACCTCTGGATTGATGAATAAATATCCGTGAACTTCTCTGAGACCTCTTTAAGCAACTGGTCAGCCGCCGGCCGACATGGTCAACCTATAACCCATTGCGTGTCAATAGTGAAGTGCATTAATGACCGTGAAATGCGTGTGTTATTCGAGCAAATACTCACCTGGGTATTTTAGAGACGGCGGAATAGTGTTTTGTATCCCATTCATCTTCATCCAGCACAGCGACCTTCCCAATCTCTGCTGATGACCACCCGGCTGTTTTAAACAAGAAAAAATGGTAAGACATTCATAAGTATGTCTGCATTCGTGCCCATCTGTATTTTTAATAATTTGTCCTACATTCTGCTGTCAGGAACTGTACTATATACGATCAGCATGCCCTGCCGGAGAATTAACGAGGACTAATTTCCAATACGTCCCTCCTGTTTAGCTCAGTTAACCGCGGAATGAAAATAACTGACAGCCATTAACGTTGGCTAAAGATCATTCGTTCACTGTTGCTGCTCACTTTCACTTGGCGGCGTTTGCCAGGAGGGATATTTGGATGTAAATTCATTGTGCAGATTTAAAGCGATCTAATAAATATCAACTCTTATATTTTACATGTCATTAGCCTACTTAAAAAATGTAAAAAAAATAAGAGTGGGCCTGCGTGTCTGTCCTTGACAAGGAGATTCATTATTTTTTCCTTTGTTTCGATCTCTCGTATGCTTAAATTATTCATTCATTTTATGTACAAATATAAAATTCATATTTATAAATCTTCTAGCAAAAAATGACGTGTCTAGAACGACCTTTATCTTACAGCCACCATTCGCCGTGGGTCTCTATAATCAATTTAAAAACAAACATTATTCCTGCCTCTTTATCAAGAGAACGTACGTATAACCAAACTGATGTTCGGGGGGGGGATAGGAAGGGTTATTAAAGACTTGGAGCCAAAACATGTAAAATAATGCATCTGGGACAGAGAACGTAAAGATATAATTAATAGCTACAATACTGGTCACAACAGCAGAGAAGAGACTATTGAGGCTACTCACTTACAATGTTTTCCCAAACAATAGGTTTGTACAGAGCAGCCAATGCTGGCCCGTTGTCGTTAACATCCAGAAGGTCTAGAATGACAGTTGCGCTTCCTGTTTGAACTGGGATACCCCGGTCTGAAGCTACAATGACCAGGAGGTATTGGGAAGTCACCTCCCGGTCTAGGGCTTTCACCACTTTGACAGCCCCACTTTGGTCAACATAAAACTGACCGAAGACATCAGACTCCGCGTGAATGCCATAAACAAACTGTCCATTTAATTCGGATCAGGGAGTGGGAAACTGAAGAAAAATCACAGTCCCGGACCTCGATGGTAAGGTTAAATCTCCGTTCCTCAGGGATCTCATAATCCAGCTTCTTATTAAGTTTAATTATCGCGTGTTTCTCCTTTTGGTTGCTTTCAATAGTGAATGCGTGGCCTGGGTCTCCTCCAACGATGCTAAATGACAATAAAGCGTTTTCTCCGTCATCTTCATCTACTGCCACCACCTGAAGGACGTTATAGTTGATTTCACTTGTCTCCCAGACGGTAGCATGCCACGTATCCTGGGTGATCGTTTATATCTAGAACATGAATAGTTGCCGTACCGGTGGAACTCATTCCTCCGCCATCTTCAACTTCAATAAGAAGAAAGTAAGTATCTGTCTCTTCACCGTCTGGGTTCCCGAGGGCTGTGTAAATAACACCGGTGGTGGAGTCTATGCCGAAGATGCTTCGGTTAAGCAAATCCAGGGGATTGTTAACGATGGAGTAAGTCAGAATAGCATTGGAACCCTTGGTTCAACTGCACTCATCTCCATGACGGACGCGTTGGCAGGAGCGTTTTCCAGCACATCTCCACTGCAGGTGTTTCTCTCGCAGATGAAATGCGGTACGTGGTCATTCACATCATCTACATAAATGATCACATCGGCAAATCCTGTGAGGCTATCTCCTTCTTCATCTGTGGCAAGAACCACAAACCTCCAGAGAACGTGTTCCTCGCGATCCAGAGGCTTTTGGGCAAATATTCCTCCTGTCCTTTCATTTATGGTAAAAACATTACCTGCTCCGCTTCCATGCAGAGAATACTTCATGGTTCCTTGTTCTCGGTCATCTGGGTCTACAGCAGAAACCTTGACATACGTCAAAGAGTAAACACAGTAGTATTGTTATTATTGGCCAAGAACATTTGAAGAATACCCCTAACCCCCTTGTTCTGAGAGTTATAAGGAAGATGAAGTCAAACAAATTCTGGAAACATGTTCAAAGTACCAGTACCAAAACCGGTAAGTGTGACAGTTCTTCCATTATGTGACGTTGGTACTCGTTCTGCGAGAAAACCGGAGCCTCATCATTTTTGTTCAACACGTTGATCATGACCGTGGTATAATCTTCCCAATTCCCGTCCGACGCCAGCACAGTGAGTTCATAGACCGGCACCTCCTCGTAATTCAGTGGCTGGAAAATGAAGACAGCGCCGGTTTCTGGGTCTACATCCAGGGCTCCCCCGTTATTCCCAGCTGTGATCTGATAGCGGATCTTTGCATTCATCCCTGTAACATAAACAAACATTCCGAGAGCTTCTTCCAAACCAAACAGCTTCCCTTTAAACGGAATGACTTGTATGTCGAGTCAAATGAATGATCCGCGTTACTGATAAGCACAGGAATGAGATATTACTAGTTACTGATAATTCCTTTGCTCACCAAACTTCCGTAACATGGACTTTATGTAGATTAGCAATTTCTTCTTGGTGCAAAAAATCAGTTTATTACCATTCTTTCCTCTTTTGAGAACTAGGGGTGGAAACCCCTGGTCTAGGGGTATCAGTTGAACTATCCTTGGTCACATTCCTAGACCCAGTTGAACTATCCTTGGTCACATTCCTAGACCCAGCTGAACTATACTTGGTCACATTTCTACATTTATAACTCTTTGGGGGCAGAGCTCTGTAACTCTCTTACAACTCGGTCACACTTATTTCACCTTCGTCAAGATCAGTGGCACTGACAAGGGCAGCAATGGATCCCACGTCCTGGTCTTCCTGCACGTTAACGTGGTAAGCACGCTGAGCGAAGGCCGGCTGGTTATCATTAACATCGCTGATGAAAACGCGCACGTACGCCGAGTCTGCAGAGACGAGAGGCAGGAGATTAAAATACTTCACAGAGGCGCTTCTGTCAGCCGCAATTCCTTAAACTGTCCGCCCGCATGTTAAATATAAACTAATATGCAGACAATCTGCGGACAGACCCTGCGGCTCGGAAACAACTTATACAGCCGCGTTATTCCAAAGCTCTTGAAGATGAGATGAATGTGGACGGGAATTCAATGGATAACACGAGTATAACTGATGCCCCATGTCAATGGCTCATTTAAAAAAAAAAAATATTTCTGGCCCAATCGCCCCAATAACGCATTTTATTGGGGTTAATTTGTTCTCATTTGCAAACCGTGCTGCTCTTCAGAAGAGCGTTAGGACGTAGATCCTCCTGAACACCATTATAAATTCATGATATTAGTGAATTTCATTAGCATTGCATAAAAGAATACATTTCATTTTTTGCGCATAACTTAATTTAAATACACAAAAAGTGACATGATTTGCATAAGCTTTTGGCAGCTTAAAGTCATTTTATACGAACAGAACTGCATGAGTTAATCCCGGGGGTTTCTTTACATGTTGAAAGGTGTGCCCAACCCTAAATATTTAAAAGGTGAGGAGGTAACAGGGCTGAGTTACCAACGTAACAATTGACCATCCCTCTGGCACTGCAGCAGGATCAGACTTTGGGGTATCGCAGCAGGATCAGATGTTGGGGTAAAGAGGGTCATGGGCATCTCAGCAGGATCGGACCTTGGGGTATGGAGGGGTATGGGTATCTCAGCAGGATCAGACGTTGGGCTATGGAGGGGTATGGGTATCTCAGCAGGATCAGACGTTGGGGTATGAAGGGGTATAGGTATCTCAGCAGGATCAGACGTTGGGGTATGAAGGGCTATGGGCATCTCAGCAGGATCAGACGTTGGGGTATGGAGGGGTATGGATATCTCAGCAGGATCAGACGTTGGGGTATGAAGGGCTATGGGCATCTCAGCAGGATGAGGCATTGAGGTTTTATGGGCTATGGGCTATGGGCACTGCTTTGTGAACATACATTGGGGTGGTTTGTGGGCAACTTCGCAGGATCAGACCTTGGGGTAGGGAGGGCTATGGGTATCTCGGCAGGACCTTGGGGTGGGGATGGTTGTGGGCAACTATTTAGGAATAGATCTTGGGATGTATGCTGCATTTCGGTTGAGCAGTAAGGCCACTGTGCCAAAATAAACCCCATATTAGCCTCACCAGAATTGGAAAACCACTAATGCTCTTTGTTGCAAAGGCCTGGAAGCTTTTACTGAACATGCTCTGCCAGGACTACATATATTATTAACGTAACAGTAATGCCGGTGCGCAGGAAATGCTGCGATCCGATGAGCAAAAGGTCTGTCTGCTCTGCCGCGAACCAATTTAATTTCTCTTTATTATTTATTTGTGGCTTTAACTGACACGTGACCCCTCGACAATCAACAATCTGGCCCTAATACCAGACAGTGTTATCAGGCGAGAAAACCCCCCTATGTGGCATCAGTAACTCTAATTAACGTGCTGACCCCCTGATCTAGTGTAGATATTGGTATGGCCGTGTCCCACGGATCCGTATGGCCCTGTACTATGAACTGGTATACACCCCTCTCCTATGGATCGGTATGGTCCTGTGCTATGAATTGGTATACACCCCTGTCCTTTGAACCAGTATGGCCTGATCCTATGAATCAGTATTGCCCTGTCCCATGAATCGTAATGGCCCTGTGCTATAAACTGGTATGCACCCCTGTCCTCTTGATAGGTATGGCACTATGCTATGAAATGTTATGGCCTTGTCCCATGGATCGGTATGGCCCTGTCCTGCTGATTGGTATGGCCCTGTCCTGCTGATTGGTATGACCCTGTCCTGCTGATTGGTATGGCCCTGTCTTACAGCTTGGTATGCCCCTGTCCTACAGATTGGTATGGCCCTGTCTTACAGACTGGTATGGTCCTGTTTTACAGATTGGTATGGCCCTGTCTTACAGATTGATATGCCCCTCTCCTACAGATTGATATGCCCCTCTCCTACAGATTGATATGCCCCTCTCCTACAGATTGATATGCCCCTGTCCTACGGATTGGTATGGTCCTGTCCTACGGATTGGTATGGCCCTGCCCTACGGATTGGTATGGCCATAAAGCACATTGTTTTACATGTGCAAATTACAGGAATATATGCTATGGCTAGAAGGACCAGGGATATCTGAAGAACATGCGTCAATGGGTGCAGATTTTATAAGTTGGTACCGCATTTAGTATACCCAGGAGCACAGAGCTATAGGAGTCAGAGTGTGCGTGTGATGAGGTTTCACGTATGAACTCACCTCTCCATTCAGTCCGAGATCTTGGTCAGATGCAGACACCCGGAGCACAAATGTTCCCAATTCAAGGCCTTCTGTAACGGTGGCCTCATATATGGACGACGTAAAGAAGGGCACATTGTCATTCACATCTGCAATATAAACAAGTCCGGCTTCACATTTGCTCTTCTAGCAGCGCAGGCACAGAATCGATATCCGGAGATTCTACCTGTAATGTTAATGTACACCATAGTGAAGGCAGCCAATGGCACAGCAGCAACGGTCTGAGCTTGGATCCTCAGGATAAAAGTCCTGGTTGTTTCATGATCTAAAGGTTCAGCTACAAGAACGGAGGCAGAGCCTTCTTCTCGATTTACCGTCAGGTAGAAACGAACGGGCATGTTAGTCTCCGGTACCAATCCTTCCTCTAAATTGTACGTCACACGAGGGTCTCCCAGCAGTGAGGAAGCTTTAACGGTCTGTAGGAATGGCAGAACATTGTGTAATTAACAGTAAATTACAGTAAAAAGAAGCCCTCAACAGCAGGAAGTCCACTCGGAAATGACAGACATTAGAAGGGTGATTAAGGCTCCTTAGAGGTGATGTCTCCATACCCCGTTCCCTCTCACTAGCTTCATATCAGGCCTAACGGGAAGCAGATGTCTAGATGGTCACGACGTCAGAGGTCACGTCTTACCACAACAGGCGTATCTCTCATGGTATTTTCGGAATCACCAGGTCATATCTTTCTTTTTCCCAGACCGGATGCTGATTCTGAGCATCTTCGAACGGCTACTTCCACCTGCGTGCTTCTATTTCCTCCGTCCGCGGCCGTGACCTCTAGTGTTATTAATGATTTCTGATGGGAAAAAAAGGTTAAGACAAAAAAATTAATTACATTCACTTAAACCGTCTCCATTCAGCAACCTCCCCGACAAAAAAACAAACCCAAAAATGCTCTCCCAATTGATTTAAAAGCTGTGAGTGACAGATGGTTGAGGAGTTTCATGCACCACTCACATACTCTGGTACTCAAAGTGTTAATTAGTTGTATGGTACTTGTCCTAGAGGGTTTTTCATTCTATCACCCAACCGATTTCCAATTACAGAGCTAACCAGAGGCACGTAAAAAAAAAAAAGACAGTGGACGACTCCCAGCAAACAGCTGGCATTCTGCAATGGAGAGTCTCATTTAGCGGTAACCTCGGGGACTCACACGGGGGCCTTCCAATCAGTGTCCAGATGTCATCGTCTGGCCGTAGAGACTTTTGATTTCAGAAAAAGCAAACATGACAGCTTGACAATGCCTTAAAACTATCCAAAAAGCCCCGTTACGTCCCCACTTAAAAAGCCACCAGCTGTGTTTGCAAAGCAGAAAGTTGAAATATCCAAACACAAAGCTACTCGCTGTCATAAGAGATACATTGTAGTTTTGCAATATGTACATTAAACCGGTTACTTAATATTAGGAACAAAAGAGAGATACAAGTGCGCCATATCTTATTATTGCATTATATATATAGTGGCTTACAATCCTACTATAAGTCATATTGTATGAAGGGGTCTGGGGTCAGAAGGTGACCCCACGATATTTCCGCTTGTTGAAATGTAAGTTGGTTCTCTAAACACAGCATGTAAACGCTTGCTACGTTACCCGAGATATTGGCTGGCGAACATAAAGCCACCCCGTAGAGGTGTTAATGCTGAAGGCCACTGGTTCCTCTCCAGACACGGAGTACGTGATCGTTCCATTCACGCCATAATCGTCATCACGGGCCGCAACGCGGAGGAAGCAGCTTCCCACGGCAGCATCTTCTCTCAGGAAATCTGGGACAAGAATGGAAACATTTGAATTCTATGTTGTTCACTGGGGTCCCAAATACCCCATGGGCGTGCTGGCCAAGCTCTTGTGGACCAGCAGATCTAGGAAGACTCTTAACGCTGAATTCCACTTAAAGCTATAATTAGAAGAGGACAGAAGAACATGATGGGGACTTGGTGCTTGTAGACATCTCATACTCTACCCACGGAGACTCAATTACATTCGTAGTGGTTGTTCTCAAAGCTGGGGTCGTTGTCATTTTGGTCCTGGATCTGTAGGTTGATCTGGCACAGCCCTATGAGAGGCTCGGCCGCCTGGTCTGTGGCTTTGATGGCGACGGGGAACTCTTTCTGCTTCTCCCCATCAGAGCTCTTAAGGGTTGTCAGGACTCCTGCGTGGGAAACATGTTAAAGAAAGCACGGAGGCGATGTGACTGGCAATTCCTGCTATAACACGTGAAGAACATTTTCTCATAAGCTTTTGAGAAAAAAAGCTTGGCTGATTAACATGACCTACAACCATGGTTAAAACCTGCATCACCGAGCCTATCTGACCCACTGGTTTTAACAGAATCAAATGAAGCTCCATGATGTCACCTCTGTTGACCCTGGGGTAGAAGGCTAGAAGCGTATACACCAATCCAGCAAAAAGCATATTAAAAACCTGGAACACAAATACACCGGGAGGAAAGTGTGTCCTCGGTCTCCGTGCCGCAGCCCTTCTCTCCATGAAATGTTTAAAGGGCTTTAAGGTATAGGAGGCGGTGGCACCTGTGTGCGGATGGATGCTGAATGCAGGAAGAGAGCCCTCGCAATGAACGACCCCGTACTTCACTTGACCGTTGACGCCAACGTCTGCGTCTTTCGCCTCCACCTGCAGCACAAACGTTCCTGGGGGCTGCTTCTCCAGGACTACGGCGTGGTGACGGTACTGGGCACACTGGAAATAATGTTAAATCCACACATTTCTTTTAGGATCTGGCTACATCTTGGAGCCAAGGACAGTTCTAACACGGCTTTAGTTCGTTGGCGTTGAGTAAGGGATTATTCTCCTAAGTGGTTTTCTGGAGTTAATGTATGAGGTACCTGATGGAAGACGGGCTTGTTCTGGTTGACGTCATCGACTCTCACGGCGACCGTAGTCGTGCTGGTGAGGCTGTGAGGACCCCCCGAAGCATTGTCATCTGTGGTGGTCACATACAGAACATACTCGGCTCCATGATGCTTTGGAAGCAGGTTAGAACCAAGACGGATTATTCCTGTTAAATGGTTTGAGGATAAATCAGTTCCATTGTTACAAATCCTTAACCCAGGGTAAGCGATCCCCCTACTCAACTATTTAGGAACTTCAAGTTATAGTTACTGTGACGGAATTCTGGTGAGGAACTCGATTTTATCTCGATGACTAATTTTCTTCTTTATGTAGCAGAATATTTGAGAAATCGTCAGGTCTCTGTAAAAAGCATCGGTGGCATTGGGGGGGTAGTTATGGATGTATACAAAATATAGCTCTACGTACCTTTCTCGGAATCAATAATAAAGCTCCCTTCTTTATTTCCTTCCGGAATGCTGTAAGTCACATGATCTCCATCTGGATCAAAGGCATGTACGGTGGCAACCAGGGTGTTGGGAGCCGCTTCCTCCGATACAAACGTTCTGTATCTGGAAAACAGAGAAACGCTGCCAAGAGACCCATTCAGTGCTACCTCCTACCCCGAGGCTCGGCCAACACCAAACCTACTGGTCTTCTCACCGGCCCTGGCAAAGAAGTTATAGAATGAAGTCTATGCAGTCGCCTTTCATTTATGGATTGGGACAAACTCTCAAGCCTTCGTTGGGAGAGACCTGATGAACCGCAATGTATTACAATGTATTATAGGAACCTTTGGAAACATTAGCAGATATTTCTACGCAGAAACCTACTGGACACAACATTTTTTCCATTAAAATTATCAAAGGAAAGATCTGGAGGCCGGCTCTTAAAACTGTCAGTGTGAGAGATTCCGAGGAAGAGTGACATAGCCCGTCTGCTTCTATAGGAGCTTAACAAGATCTGTGAGCGTTTGGCTAAATAATGTGTGGCAAACGTAATGACTCGTAGAGCCGGAAGCCGCTTACGATGTCATTTGTACGATGCAGTCTTTGGTGTATGATACCCCGGGGAGTTATTCTCAAGCACTATTTATTGAGGGGCATTACAGTTTATTACCTCTCCGAATGGGCTACACATTGAGATTGGCTGCCAGCTTTTAGACCACAAATCAGGCTTTAGATAACCCTCATCTTTCCTCTGCGTGCAAATAGATCCGATGATATCTACGGCAATGAAATCTACAATCCCACTCGGCGAGGTCAACGTGGGGTATCCATGAAGACCTCAGAGCTCATGAAAACTCAAGCAGAACTGTCCGTCATCAACCATCCTCTTTGTAAAGCTCATAACTGCTGCAAATCCTGAGAAACCCGACTTGTAGTCCACTGCCGCCATCAACATCTTAGCTTCCAAAGAAGATCTGCAGCAGCTGTAGGGTTTGTCTGGTACAGCATTACAAACTCAACAGCCAGCAGGATAAATGCTTTAGAACCCAACATGTATGCGGTGGAACAATAGGAACCCTTAAGAACCCAAACTCGTAGCCCACTGCTGCCATCAACCTCTTCGCTTCCAAAGAAGATCTGCAGCAGCTTTAGGGGTTGTCTGGTTTGTGTAAACCATCACAGCGGGCCGGCATGCAGGGGCAGCGGCCCTGCAGGCAGGGGGACCGCGGGTAGGCGCGCAGGGGCAGCGGATCCGCGGGTAGGCGCGCAGGGGCAGCGGATCCGCGGGTAGGCGCGCAGGGTCCGCGGGATGGCGCGCAGGGGCGGCGGGTCCGCGGGTAGGCGCGCATGGGCGGCGGGTAGGCGCGCAGGGGCGGCGGGTAGGCGCGCAGGGGCGGCGGGTCCGCGGGCAGGCGCGCAGGGGCGGCGGGTCCGCGGGCAGGCGCGCAGGGGCGGCGGGTCCGCGGGCAGGCGCGCAGGGGCGGCGGGTCCGCGGGCAGGCGCGCAGGGGCGGCGGGTCCGCGGGTAGGCGCGCAGGGGCGGCGGGTCCGCGGGTCCGCGGGTAGGCGCGCAGGGGCGGCGGGTCCGCGGGTAGGCGCGCTGGGTAGGCGCGCAGGGGCGGCGGGTAGGCGCGCAGGGGCGGCGGGTCCGCGGGTAGGCGCGCAGGGGCGGCGGGTCCGCGGGTAGGCGCGCAGGGGCGGCGGGTCCGCGGGTAGGCGCGCATGGGCGGCGGGTCCGCGGGTAGGCGCGCAGGGGCGGCGGGTAGGCGCGCAGCAGGCGCGCAGGGGCAGCGGATCCGTGGGCAGCGAGTTGGCGCGCAGGGGCAGCGGGTTGGCAGGCGCGCAGGGGCAGCGGGTCGGCAGGCATGCACGCAATGGCAGTGGGTACGCGGGCAGGCGCGCAATGGCAGCGGGTACGCGGGCAGGCGCGCAATGGCAGCGGGTACGCGGGCAGGCGCGCAATGGCAGCGGGTACGCGGGCAGGCGGACCCCTTGTACGCTCCCAGTTTTTCCTCCCCGGTCCCTTTCCCTCCAATTACTCAATCAATTTATCAACATTCCAATGCGGATTTCTTGCATCCAGTATCGGCGCATTATTATACAGATCTGCAGATACAAAGTTATAATATAAAGAAACAGATCTGCAGATATAAAGTTATAATATAAAGACACAGATCTGCAGATATAAAGTTATAATATAAAGACGCAGATCTGCAGATATAAAGTTATAATATAAAGAAACAGATCTGCAGATATAAAGTTATAATATAAAGACACGGATCTGCAGATATAAAGTTATAATATAAAGACACAGATCTGCAGATATAAAGTTATAATATAAAGACACGGATCTGCAGATATAAAGTTATAATATAAAGACGCAGATCTGCAGATATAAAGTTATAATATAAAGACACGGATCTGCAGATATAAAGTTATAATATAAAGACACAGATCTGCAGATATAAAGTTATAATATAAAGACGCAGATCTGCAGATATAAAGTTACGATATAAAGAGCCACATCCAGTGAAAGTAACGCGTGGCCGAGCCAACTACCCACAGCCATTAATATCACATTCGTTGCACGAAGTCAGAATTATCCGGGCAATTAAACACGGAACGTCCAGAACACGGCAGAGAAACGAGGGGCATCTAGGGGCGTGTGGGAGGCTTTAAATAACACATAGCAAACAAAAATGGCAGACGGCGTTATTACTATTATTATTATTACTTATATACACAATATAAACAACGTATCAGCACCAAGAACTTGGAACGATCAGCTTTACACACATGAGAGGGTAACCGGCACGCCACGGCCCAGCGAGCGAATCAAACCCCAGAACATGGACATAAACTCTGCACAAAGAGTAAACAGCGCTACAGTATTAACCCTCTGTGTGCCACAGCGACGTGCGTCCCATCGCCAGGCAAACACAATCGTATCGTTAAAGACATATAAGCGAGCGGCAAACATCTCAGATGCTACATCACAACAGCATAAAACACAGGGTTTAACCCTTTCGGCCCAGTTTGTAAAAAAAAACAAAAAACTATTTATTGATAAATAAAACCACATGCTTGTCTTATAAACAAGCCACTAACCGGCCCTCCGTGTCCTTACTGTAACAGTTCAGCCGGAGTCCAAACAATCCCTCCAGGGGGTAGATTTTGGTGTAATAATCCAGACCCCAGAGCTCCGCCGATCTGCAACCAATATTATATTCCAGGGCCTTGGCCTGCTGCTTGATTGAGCAGATAATTCCCCAATTCACCCCAAACAGGCTTTTCTTGGGGGGGCAGAAAGTTGACAGCAGCCCCCCACGCAAACTTGTGGGGTCTTTTGGGTTTCCATTTCTTAATAGAAAGAGTGGATTAAGCGGAAACATCAAAGCAGCTCTTTGGAAATCACTGAACAGCCCAGCACTCCTGACCCAGGTGGATCAATCAGGGCCGCCCTCTACCTGCAAGATCCACCTCCATTCCTACCAGGAGATCCTGACAGCCTGCAGGGGGCAGACCTCGCAGTAACAATACGTGAATAAACCGTGATATTCATCGGAGGACAGCTACAGGAGCTGTAACAGGGCACCTACCGCATCGCAATATCTGCACTTTATGCTATAAGATTGGACTATAGTATGTGCTATATAAGGTTTCAGATATGGCGTCTGTTCATCCTCACCCCAGCCTCAGGGGGCACCGGAAAAATTATTATTATCGCCGCGGCCCAGCGAGCGAATCAAACCCCAGAACATGGACACTCTCTGATGCCATCTTCCTGTCTCCCGGCTCTCTGATGCCATCTTCTTGTCTCCCCAGACTCAACTGCCATTTTTCGATGCCTTCTGCCAGTCTCCCCACAGAAAGAGCGTGATAGAAATAAATATATAAAAAATATAGAGGAAATTCTCATTGTTTTCCCACAAATTACTGCTGCAAAAGGACTTAATTACTAATCCACCGGGGTATATGTGACCCTACTTATGTTAGGTATAGTGCGCTAACCCTGTATTATGAATAGTTTAGTCAGTAGGCAAGCACGGCCTTTTCCCCGTCTTTGTTTGGGGAAGCGAATGCATATTAAATTACTAAACTGCTCCTTTAAAAAATAACCCAGAGTGGGAAGTGTTAATGTGTTTAACCATTGCATTGTGTATTATTTCTGTGTAATCAGCTTTGGTCATTGTGGGGACTCCCTGATCCAGACGCCGTGCTAGATCACTGGAGACAGATCTGTTATCGCTCCTGATCGCGTGCGTTGCTGCGTAACTAGAAAATTCCTGGTTAAACTAAGCAGGTGAGCTCTTTATTGGGCAGACATGGCATGTTTGCTTTCCCGGGGTCTTGTAAACTAAGAGCTATTTCTCTACTCTCATGCTCTGCTGTCTCTGCTGCCATCTCTCAGTCTCCCCCTAGTCTCTGCTGCCATCTTCTAGTCTACCCCCAGTCTCTGCTGCCATCTCCCACTCTCTGCTGCCATCTCCCACTCTCTGCTGCCATCTCCCACTCTCCCCCCAGTCTCTGCTGCCGTCTCCCTAGACTTCTCTGCCATTTGCTTGTCTCCGCTGACGCCTGACAGTTTCCCAGGAGTTGCTGCCGCTTGACAGCCCCCTGTATCACCAGGACTGGCTTTTAAGTGTTCAAGCTACCTGTGCCATCCCCCTCAGTCCTTTTGTCCCCTCCATCACAGTGACGCACCTCTCTTTTCCTCCACCATATATTTGCAGGTATAAAGTCAGTAAATATCCCAAGGAAACACAGCATTGGAGGTACAGATCAACTGAAAAATCACACGCAGACGCAGTATTCAAGGTAAAGCTCAAAAAAATGTGCACTGCAGGCTGTATGTGTGATATGCTGTCACCCTGTGGACAAAAAGCAGAACCGACTGAGCGCGATATCAATCAGTAAATATAAAATTATAGAGGAATTTTTTGTTTTTGCACAAATTGTACCCTGTATGATGTATATTTCAATTACCCTAACCCTTTTTTCACACAAATTACTTTGCACAAAGGCTTTAATATGAATTCACTTGGGCCTATGTGTTTTATTTAATTTTCTAAACAAATTGTATGTGCGAGGTAATAAAATACACAAACACTTACACACATTGACACTTCCCTCTCTGGCAAGTGGCGGCCGAGCATGGGGGAGACTGGCGGCCGAGCGTGGGGGAGACTGGCGGCCGAGCGTGGGGGAGACTGGCGGCCGAGCGCGGGGGAGACTGGTGAGACTGGCGGCTGAGCGCGGGGGAGACTGGTGAGACTGGCGGCCGAGCGCGGGGGAGACTGGCGCTCGGCCGCCAGTCTCCCCCGCGCTCGGCCGCCAGTCTCCCCCAATCTCCCTCACGCTGTGTTTCCTGTCTCGGAGTGTACAGCGATGCGGAATGTTATGCAGATGAGTCCGCGACGTGCGTTTTGTAAATGCCAGCAGGTTGCTTCCGGGAGGATCAGGTTTACCTGGATGGAATTTTGCGCATCCTGCGGCATGGGCGCACCATTCATTTCCACCTTTTTGCTGATCTTGGAAAGGTAAGTGTTCTCAAGCTCAGTAAGCCTGGCCTCGCTCCTTGGTGTGTGAGAAGAGACTCGGAGCAGGCGCTCGGCTTCATTATGGAAATGTGTTCCACGCATGTCCTCCTACTTTAGGTGTCATACGAAGATGTAGAAGTTCTCAGGAAGTTTGCCGCCTTGGAGAACGTTCACATTGCCTCCTTCACACAGGACCTGCTTCGACACATCATGACCAACCGACCGAGTGAAGAGGGGCTGCAGCAAGTGATCCCAGCCTGAGTCGGAGGGAACGCTAGTAACAGCCTACGCCTGTGCTACCTGCACTGCGCCAACTACAAAATTGTTTGGATTGCTTGATGGAATAGGCACCGGGGCAGCCAATGAAAACTCGGACGGACACCAAAGAATCCTTCCTCTGCTGACAGCGTCGTCTCACACCACAATAATTACAATTAGCTGTTAATTAGCTTAGTGGCCCCAACTTAATTTCTAGGGGCTCGTGGCCCGCACCATGCAGTATTCATCAACGGATACTGGCGTAAAGTCCAACCACAGCAGGACTTGTTTCCAATGCCGTCTCGTGTCCCAAGCCTCAGCTTGCTGGCTGCCCAGTCCCATGTTTGCTGTGGACCACCCAGGGCATTTCCGTGCGCTGATCCTGCTGCACGTTCGTGTGGCCAATTCAGAAAGGGGTGGAGATTTTGCCTGTTTTTGTGTGTTTTTTTACAGAAATACTTTGATACATTGAATGGTCTCTTCGGTGTTTGTTGCCATCCCAAAATCCTCATCTAGAAGTTCTAAAACAAATCTTTTCCAACCTGATGACTTGTTTGCTCCGTTAGTGAGCTTTTTACACATTGAAGCCAAACCGTTTATTTCCACATAAAGAATGTTCACATTTCTGTCTGGCATTAAATAAATCATAAATATTATATGTAACTGTATGTCGTGAAAATGCTGACCCCTGCTGGTCACTGGTGCGCATGATGGTTCCATTAACAATATTAAGTAGGAATTTGCTGTACTTTGGCGCCGTCCTGTGGACATACTCTGTAATTGCATGTCAGGTTACATGGTGTGAAGTTAGGATTTGTTATCCTTTGGCATCATCATGTGGACTGAGCGTGAGTGAAGTACATGTCAGATATGATATTACACCATATACTGCATGATAACCTATGAATACATTGATATTTATTGGGTTCTGATTTACCCCGTGACGTCATTATTTCCATAATCTGTATGCTGCATGAAGAACACTCACTATTTATTTCATTTAGCAGCAGCTTCTCTAGGTGCAATGATCATCCATCCCCACCAGAGGGCAGCAAGGCCCAAATATATCTTATATAACTGTATGTCGTGAAAATGCTGACCCCTGCTGGTCACTTGTGCGCATGACAGTTCCATTTACAATATTAAGTTGGAATTTGTTATACTTTGGCGCCGTCCTGTGGACATACTATGTAATTACATGTCAGCTTTAATGGTGTGACTGTGATTTATCATTTGGCGTCATCGTGTGAAGTAAGTGTGAGTGAAGGGCAGTGAGTGGTACCCTTAAGAAGATGCTGAGTGCATGTAACAAAATCAACATGACAACAGGAGGGAGGAGTTTTGTGTGAGTGACATCACAATGTTGCAGGTGCGTGTGTGTAAATTATTCTTCATATTTTACGTTGTTTCCTAGCGGATCGCAATGTTTTGGTGAATCTAATTCTTTTTAGACCGTTTTTTCCTCATTCATTTTCCATCAAACCTGGATCTACCCCAACAGGGAGCAGCTGGACACCGGCAAGAACAGCTGCTAAATATCACACCATTTCCATTATCTGAATTTTGAGGGATTTCATCCCGTTTTGGGATATATAGGACGATGGCTTATGAGTCGGTAGCTGATAACCTGAAACCACGGCAACGCCGAGCGTGGTATTTAGCGGAGAATTTAGTGTGTGTGAAGATTGCCAATATTTCCATCTAGTAATAATATCCGGATAATCTGGAAATGTCGTGTCTTTATTAATTGCCGTTACTAGTAACATTAGAACGGACTAGTACAGGCCGTTTTTGGCTTCATTATTGCTGAGTAAGCGTTTGGTGAGTACACGTGGTGATGTCATTTTGAGGACATGTTTCTGCGCTGTGATGTAATGCTTGGAGCCATAAGCCAGCGATTTCTAGCTGATACTCGATGAATAATAGCCGGATTATGGGATCTTTTCATGTTGAGAAGGTAAATGCACATTTTCACTATAAAATCTCTCTCCATTACCTTCCGCCGTGATGTCATTTATCGGCTGGATTTTGGGGTGATTTGAAAGAAAGGAGATGTGGCACGCCAAAACCATTCCATTCCCTCTCACTGTCTTCATCCCTCCCTAACTAGATGCACAAGAGAACGTTGGAGCGGCTGCAGCGAGGAGGAGCAGGAGAGACGACGCAGAGTGACGGCGAAAGAGAGCGCACTTTGTCTGCAGAGCTGCCACAGCCTGGTGAATCCCGCGTGGTCTCTAAAACGTGGCTCGTATCCGAATGGCACTCTCCCCGCTGATGTGATGGCTCTTCCTAAAACCCTCTTTGGGAACTCTGCTCTCTTCTGGTTCTCCTCCCCTCTCTCTGATCTCCCCTTCAGACGGGGGCCCCAACGCTCAGTTCTAGGGCCCCTTCCCCCCTTACATGGCCTACCTGGTCAGACTCCTCTCATCCTTTGGCTTTCAGTCCCACCTGTAAGCTGATGAGGCTCTCACCCCTCGCTCTGTGCCTGCGGTCGGTGATCTTTACGTCATCAGTATTTACTCATACACTCGTGCACCCTAAATATTTGTACTCTTGTGTAATATCCCCTCACCTCCTTCTAGATTGTCAGCTCTTGTGCACAGGGCCCTCCTCACCGTTTGTTTATGGCTTATGAGCAGTTTACCCCATTGTACCAAATCCGAGGCTGACCTTTTCCGCACTGTATGTCTCTCCTGTGTTTGAGTCTCTACTCGAGTGCGCTCGCCTCAGCACTTGGAGGCGCATAACTACCTCTTTGGTGACTTGTAAGCGTTGCTGCTTTTCCATAAAAATAGTTTAGTATATGTTTTCTCGTAAATACATTAAACGTACGCACAGCCGCTATAACACTTACTAGAGAGTCACCCAGGATCAAACCAGCAGCGCTTCACATGGCAAGTCACGCAGCTACCCATTAGGCCAACAGAGAGATGGCTGCTTTCTCTCCCCATAGATATATAATGCCTGCCACTGCGTATATGTGAGTCAGGAACAGGCATTAAATAACCATGGTGAAGAACTCTATCTGTCTATCTCGTGGCGTAGAGGTTAGGTGCCTAACCTACAAACCGAATGGTTGCTGGTTCGGTCCCCGTGTCGGTTTGTAGCACTATAGGGGCTATGCGTGTTTTAGGTTTTAGAACTGCAGATTTGAGGATATCTATCACGGACGAGCTCATTCATGTTGCTGCTCTTGTGGCTCGGTGCTAGGCGCTTTGCCTACCATATAGTTGCTCCCTGGTTCTAATCTCCATGAGTCCTGGTGGGTAGGTAGGTGGGTAGATAGGCAGGTAGAGTAGGTGCGGGTCGGGGTGAATGGGACTTAGAACCAGGAAGTGGAGCACCTAGTTTTTTGTCCCCGAATGTAAATATAATTAATGTAAAAATATAACGTTTCAGTGTTTATTTATTTTAGGTAGCAGGTAAGGTGTTTCTAGTGGGAATCGAACCTGTGCTCCGCAGCACCATAGGTATCACAGGTACCCACTACGCCACCAGGTAGCTTGACCGTGTGGTTTCCCGCGTACATATTATGCCTGACCCGCGAAGACTTTAACTATACAGATAGCCTTTATAACGGCATCCAGCACTCAGCAGGAAATAGAGCCAACAACCTGCTGGATGTTAATTAACACAATTACCCTCTACGCCACCAGATAGCTAGACTGTGTGGTGCTGCTCAGGGGCGTAACTAGAAACCTCACGGCCCCGGTGCGAGAATCTGTGTTTTCAGTATTTGGCATCGTGTGATCTCCTTGAGCCGGACTTTGGAGACAGAACTCTTATCGCTCCTGATCGCTTGCGTTGCGCGAGTAAAAAATCCCTGGATAAACTGAGCTGATGAGCTCCTTCTCTGGCAGACTCGACCTGTTTGCTCTCTGAAAAACCCTAACCTTACATCCTTACATGGTGAAACTGTGCAAATACTAAAGATTACTCACCACAGAACCTGCACCGATGCCTTCAGAAGATGACGTCGCTGGTGACATCCACCTTGCCTACAGAATTTGATTTTCATCTAAAGAATGAAGATACGATGCTGCTGTCGGCTTTTTTTTCAAAGCACAAAATAATTGAAATTCTTAAACAAGTTTTAGGAAATTTTTATTTCATTTTGGGCCAAAATTTAAAACAATTCCAAACTCCCCATAATGTTTTAAATATCCAAAACCTTCATGAAATATTTCCTCCTGACCCCAAACAGCATCCTGGTAAACCCAAGCGGTACTGAAGGCCAGCTTTGGAAGCTACTTGGGGGACCGGTTTGGCTGAAACCTCGAAGAATGTAGGCTGCGGACATCGTTTCCGAAGCCCAAATAACACCTCTGATAAAGAACTGATTTGGCTGAAATTCCACCCGAAAAGATGATAACATCCCAGTTAAAAGGAAGGGTATGGGAGGCCTGCTTTAGAAGACACTTTCATCTTGAAAAAATACTTGGAAAATTCTAGACCGCAGACTTTACGATTTGACCCAAAAAACACTTTAGCATTCAGAGATTTGCAAATCCTCGTAAGAGTAGCATCTGCTGGCTGAAGGAGTTTTCTTACACAGAGTGCGAGATCGCCTGGGGCTCGGCTTCTTTTAACCCAGTTGCCCCATGGTGACGTTACAGTTTCAGAAGAAAAATATACATTTTATTTGTAAATGTTTTTTGTATTATTACATGTACAAGTATTTAAGGTTGAAATTATTAACCCTGCATTACATCTCATCTGCATTCGCTGCAAATGCTGTTCTGATTCCTTTACACAACGCAAAAAGATCATAACAAGTAAGTAAAAGAGCTATGGATGAAGGTGAACCCATCACACGGCTAACTCAATACCCCAGAAATCCACTAACCCATTAATCCACTAACCAATTACCCCATTAATCCATTACCCTATAACACAGCTAACCCACTACCTCAGTAATCCACTAACCCATTATCCCAGTAATCCACTAACCAATTACCCCATTACACCGCTAACCCACTACCCCATTACACCGCTAACCCACTACCCCGCTAACCCACTACCCCATTAATCCACTAACCAATTACCCCATCACACGTCTAACCCACTACCCCAGTAATCCACTAACCAATTACCCCATTAATCCATTACCCTATCACACAGCTAACCCACTACCTCAGTAATCCACTAACCCATTATCCCAGTAATCCACTAACCAATTACCCCATTACACCGCTAACCCACTACCCCATTACACCGCTAACCCACTACCCCATTAATCCACTAACCAATTACCCCATCACACGGCTAACCCACTACCCCAGTAATCCACTAACCAATTGCCCCATTAATCCATTACCCTATCACACGGCTAACCCACTACCCCAGTAATCCACTAACCAATTACCCCATTACACCGCTAACCCACTACCCCATTACACCGCTAACCCACTACCCCATTAATCCACTAACCCATTAATCCACTAACCAATTACCCCATCACACGGCTAACCCACTACCCCAGTAATCCATTAACCAATTACCCCATTAATCCATTACCCTATCACACGGCTAACCCACTACCTCTGTAATCCACTAACCCATTACCCCAGTAATCCACTAACCAATTACCCCATTACACCGCTAACCCACTACCGCATTACACCGCTAACCCACTACCCCATTAATCCACTAACTAATTACCCCATCACACGGCTAACCCACTACCCCAGTAATCCACTAACCAATTACCCCATTAATCCATTACCCAATCACACGGCTAACCCACTACCTCTGTAATCCAGTAACCCATTACCCCAGTAATCCACTAACCAATTACCCCATTACACCGCTAACCCACTACCCCATTACCCCATCACACGGCTAACCCACTACCCCAGTAATCCACTAACCAATTACCCCATTAATCCACTACCCCATCACACGGCTAACCCACTACCTCAGTAATCCACTACCCCAGAAATCCACTACCCCATTAATCCACTACCCCATTAATCCACTAACCAATTACCCCATCACCCCATTAATCCACTAGCCCCATTTATCCAGTAAGCCATTAGCCCAGTGTAAATCCCATTGAGAAGGCTGCACAGAGGACTCAGCTGGGGGAAGAAAGCACTAAACAAAGAGCCCACCGGAGGCTTAGACTGCACCCCGAAAAGCATTAATTGCAGCCAGATTAATTCTGCCGAATTCTGGCAAATTCTTCACATCATGGCAACCCATGGGACAATAACCACCCCACTTGCCCTAGTTGCCCTGTAGTTTTGGGAGCAAAACCATATTTTCCCACCATCAGGAACCAACTGGGACTTCATAGATCATGAAAGATCCGGGCACGTTCCAGGCAAACTCTCACAATGGATGTAAGCTCTTCGCGCCTGGGACCTCCTCTCGTCTATACCGCCCCATAATCTAAATGACCATCGACACCGCCGGCCTGAGCTGTAACAAACCACGTCACATACCGGAGAATGGCGTCTGGAGTCACTTGCGAGGTTATAAGCAGGTCGAGCCTCCGGTCTGAGCTACTCAACCCTGCAATACACGGGGCGCTGGGGGGGGGTGTCTGGGCGCTAAGGGGACCGGGACGGGGGGGGGCGATACGGGGACCGGGACGCGGACCCGACAAACCCAAAGACCTGTCTGCAGACTGGGGGAATCCAAGCCGGCTCCGGCTCGTCCACATCTGCCCACCCTGCGCAATCATTCATTTAAGGGGGTAACGGAGAGGGTCGTGTTGCTGGAAAACACCCAGAAAGCGGGATAAAGCGGCTCTGCGAATTGGGCGCGGAACCGGTAAATCTCGCGGAATTCGTCTGCGACAGAGAAAAAAGCGAGGAAGCCTTCGTCGTAATGGAGTAAGACGCCGACTCGGTGAATGTTGGCAGCGGCGAGGTCAGTCTGTCTATCAGCGTGCCAGGCCTGCAACTTCCCATTAAACCACTCAATGCACCAGGACTCCTTGTTCCGCCCCAGACGGCTTTCTACTCCGGTCCTGGCTATGTTCCTGTAGGCGACGCCAATTCCACTGAAGTTGCCGCCATGGACGCCGACCTCCCAGTAATGGATGCCGTGCGAGAGGCCGCGGGTGCACAGAACCTGGGAACAATGAGTGAAGCGCTCTGATGTCATGGCGTAGTCCTGCGGTTTGTCGCTGACCGTTACCGTGGTGAATCTGTCGGACAGGAGAACTCTCTTGTGCGCGGTGTTGATATCCAGGACCAGTCTTTCAGCATCTAAGAAAACAGAAACCGAATTGGAGAGTCTGCCACAGATCAGCCCCATCTAGGCTGTAATGACTCAAACCTCAAGCAGTCCTGGATTCGCCTCGCCCTCTACCACTTATGCTGGGAGGCTGTTCCACTCATCTACCACCAATCGCGCTAAAGGAAACCTCCTTCCATTCCACCTCAGCCTCTGATCCTCTAGTGCATCAATCTCTCTCTTCTTTCCCCCAAGCCGGACATATCGAGACCTCTCAGCCTTTTCTCATCATTTGTATCGCTTCCTCTGAACTCTCTCGGGAATGTCGATATCCTCCTGCAGATGGGTCCTCCAGAACTGTACCCACTACTCAAGGTGAGGGCTGACCTCCCTGTTCCTGCTGTCAATGCACCTCACTATACACCCAACACCCACTTTGTTTTTCCACCCCTCTGCTGCATTAATTTCCTTTACTTCTCTCTCGTGCCGCTCATACTATCTCCATAGCCATTTGGCCGATGTCATTAGCCCTGCAGGCTTTTGGGACATGCGCAGCTGCTGTATCGGGACTGCATGAGGAAACCCGGGGATATTTTCCGTGCAGGTGGTAAACGCCACTTACATTTCAGAAGCTCTTCTCTAGACCGGTTTGCAGCCGCCGCGGTGGGTGCCGACGGATGCTTTTTGGGCATCGCTATGGAAAAGGCAAGCGTGTTACTGAAGAGCTGACATTCTATCAGTGAAGAACAAAGACATTCCCACGAAGAACATTTCAATCCTAATCATGATTGTCATACTCTCCCGGGCCCTTTCCACAGACGCCGAGGGTCCCTAATCCGCCAACACCACCAAAGGTAACAATGAATCTGCTCATACACAGCCACCATATCACTGAATGCACGCTCCACGACAGCAATTTAACCATATGGGGAGGAATAAGGAACAGGAAGTTAGGACGGCAGCTCCCAGGAAAACACAAGAGTGGAGTTTCTTGTTTTAAGCTGTAAACTGCGTGATTTTGGTGCATTTAATGCGAGGAAACATTCACTCCAAAGCCCGTCTGCTCTTTTCTGGGGAATTTCAGGACCCGGCAGAGCGTGTGCCGGCAGAGCGTGTGCCGAGGGGTATCGGTCCCGTGTAATCATGGAACTTACTTTTGGGGGGCTGTTTCTTTTTTTCTCTTGGGGTCTTCTTTGGCATTTGAGGTTTCCTTTCAGACGATTCATCTATAAAGAAAGTGCGTTGTGAGAAGCCGCGGAAAGTGCTGGCGCCACCGAGACGGATCCAGGGGCAAGAGAGGCACCAGCTGCTGCAGGGGGCGCTTGCTTGGGGGTTACACCTCTGAACTTGCCCCAAGATCCCTGGTTACGGAGCTGCTGCGTGGGCGACCAGGAGCCGCATCTTCTATTACGTTTTAAAACGGTTTGTTTGTGGCCTTTTTGGGGCTTTAATGTGATATCCATGGTGCAGGGCAGAGTTTGGGGGGGGGGCAGCTTACCCTGTCGGTGTTCTTTTTCCGGAGATTCCTGCGGCACGGGGTGCGGACACTTCAGCTCCGATGGATCATCTGCAGGGGGATCAGCATCATAATTACTAGAACACGGACCTCGTTCCTCCACTGCGCCCCGCTGACCCCATTACCCCTCCATCTTGGCTCTCGTGGCCGGGGGCACTGCCGCCTTAGACGGGAGATTTCATTGCCCCAGGTACTTTAAGGCCAGTGGCGGATAAATGAAGAATGGCCGCTCACCACTCCCTTGTGCATGGATGTGAGAATCCAGCCGGTGGCCAGATGTGCCGCACAAGTGGCATTAAAGGTAAGTGCGCAGTGGCGCCAGGCATTTGCGGGTTTATCAGATGCCAGCAAACCTGCGCGGTGCCCCCTTACCCATCATCTGCATTGTAGGAAGGAGTGGAGCTGTTCATTCCCATTGAAGAGCACCTCGATATGATATCATAGCTCTGCCAACGGCAACAGCACGCGGGTGCCAGGTGCTAAGCGGCCCTCTGGTGGTGCTGCCCTAGGCCTAAATACCCCACTGCCCCTGGCACCATCTCCCCCTCCCGTGTCAGAGCTCACCTGGCTGCTGGAGGTTATGGCTGATTGAGTTCTTAAGCGATGCTGCCCTCCTGTAGATCTGGTGCAGAAGTTTCTCGTTGAACTCGATCTTGGGCTTGTAGGGCTCTTTCGACGGCACGTCCTGCATTTCCGCCGAGCGCTGCATTCCAGAAACAGAGAAACCGCATTAAAAACGGGTCCAAGGGGGGAGGGGCGGCCTCTACCGGTCAACAGCGGGTTACAGCATCAGAGCGTCAGCCTCTGGACCCGCTGGGGAATGGAGGATAGGAGCCTCCTTGCCTAAACAACATGGTGGTGTCAGGGTGCGAATTACCCAAACCCCCGCCCCCCCCCCGCTCTGGGGTGACAGGAGATCTCTCTATTACCCGTCGAGCGCTTTCCTCACCTTCAGGAACTGGAGCTCGTCCTCCTCCTGCAGCAGAGACTCCACTCTGACCTTTAACGCCTGGAACTCGCGCTGCTTCTTGCCCAGGACTTGGTGGGTGAAGCTGAACTTTCTGACGACCTTCTTCTCCTCCTCCTCGATGCTGCGCATGGCTTTCGCTTTTTCTCCCTCGATTAGAGCCTGAATTTCATTAAACTCTCCGAGCACCAGATCCTTCTTCTTCTGTGTAATATCCTAAGCAACGCACATCACACAAGAACAACATCACAATGAGGGTCCCTGCCACGTGCCATAAAGGACCCCCCAATGTGCCCATAAAGTTGTTGTAAGAGATCGAGTTCTGAACCTCAATACATCCCTAACCGGCCATCATCCATTCATAACGCCCACAACAGGGGTTCAGCTGGAACTTTCTTTCCACTCATTATATATAATTATATATATATGATATGTGTATGTGTATGTGTGTCCGTGCCTGTATTTGTGTGTGTGTGTATATATTTATATATGTATATACAGTATATGTGTGTGAGATTTTATTTATATATGATATATGATATACCGGTATGTGTGTGTAATTATATATATTGTGTATGTATGTGTGTGTATATATATGCATATATTTATATTATAGTGTATACGCACATATATATTATGTGTGTGTCTATATATATATTATATACGTGTATAAACATGTATAATACACACTTTTTTGTTATTAAACTTACCATGACTTTTCTCTGTTCAGTTATGACATCATCAGCTTTATTCGATGAGCTCTTTATTTTCTGCGTTAGCGACTGCAGCAGATTCCGGACCTCGAGCTGAAATCACATAAAGAGCAGAAATTGCGATTTTAGCGTTGGCAGCTCGATAGCGCGCCGCCTCAGTCAGTCATTCCGCCGCCTCAGTCAGTCATTCCGCCGCCTCAGTCAGTCATTCCGCCACGTGATGCTAAGCTGGGTCTATAAACCAAGGTCTGTAGGTGTAGATAAAGGGCAGTAAACACATCAGGGGGCAGCATTCCGCATCAGGGGCAGCCAAGTGGCACATGTAAAAAGCAGCCCAAAGATCTTTCGGCAGATAGGCTCGGTGCTCACCACCCAGAAAGCCTCTGCAGGGAGCAGGACATTTAACCCATAGGGGGGGCTCCCTGGGCCGAGGGGGGAAATTGGTGCGGAGTGTCCAAGGGGCGCAGCAGCTCACCTCTCTCCGCCGCTTCCCCTCCCGCAGGCTCAGGGTCTGGCACTGCCTATGGCCGGGGAGGCAGCTGCAGCACAGG
This sequence comes from Spea bombifrons, assembly GCF_027358695.1. NCBI lineage: Eukaryota > Metazoa > Chordata > Amphibia > Anura > Pelobatidae > Spea > Spea bombifrons. The sequence continues at coordinate 20,299,431 of NC_071099.1, forward strand.
CACCGGCCGTGCCCCCAACAGTAATAGTCCAGGAGTTTGCCGTGATCGGAGCACTTCCTGCGGGTCAGATCCTTCACAGGCTCCGTGAGCTCGTGGTCCTTGAATGCCGGACTCTCGTGGTGGGGCTGCAGGTGCTCGGGGCAGAAGGAGGCCATGCAGGTGAGGCAGGTCCGGGCAGCGGCTGCCTTCATGCAGTGATCACACAGCACGCATCCGGCAGGCAGCGGGTCCCCCCCGAGCAGATCCCGGGAGGGCAGCGGGTCCCCCCCGAGCAGATCTCGGGCAGGCAGCGGGTCCAGGGCAGGCAGCAGGTCCCCCCCGAGCAAATCCCCCCCGAGCAGGTCCCCCCCGAGCAGGTCCCCCCCGAGCAGGTCCTCCTGCTGCCCGGGGAAAGGGTTGCCTTTGGCCTCCATGATCCGATCCACCAGGCTGCTCAGCAGGGTGTTCTTCCTGAGCTCGGGCTTCTCAGGGAAAGGGTATCTGCACTGGGGGCAGGTGAAGCCCCTGTTATTTGCCCCCTTCCACGTCAGCCCCAGGCACTCGCTGCAGAAGTTGTGACCGCAAGGGGTGCTCACCGGGCTCTGGAAGGGGCCCAAGCAGATGGAACAACTGAGGTCCTCGGCTATGTCCCCCAGACACCCGGCCATGTTCCCCGGACACACGGCCGAAACTTCTCCGGACACCCAGCCGACAGTCCCTCGGACACCCAGCCGAAACGTCTCCGGACACCCAACCGAAACGTCTCCGGACACTCAGCCGACAGTCCCCCCGGGCACTCAGCCCCAAGCCCCGGTCGCCTCACTTTCGTTTCTCCGATCTGATGACGCGGGGGGGGGGGCGGGGCGGCCTGGACTTTTGACATCTTTCGTTTGCCTGACAGCCTTTGCATACCTCCCAAGTGTCACTGTTTAGCCAGGCCAGTCCCTCTTTCCTTCCATTATGTCCCCTTTTTTTTAGGACCTCGAAATGTTTGCTGCTCTGAATGTCCACAATACATACCAACCATCCCTGTTTAGTTTATTCGTTCCTTTTCCCAAATACTTAGTTCCCTGCAACTGATACTCTCATGATCCAGCCATGATCACATGTAATACGTCAAGGGACTCGAGACGGACGGAGATGGAGAGAAACGATCAGCAATTAACCGAGAGATTCCCCCAGGGAGAGAGCGTCGACGGGAAATACTGGACTAATAATCAGAGACGTCACCGCGTGTCACCATGAAGAACCCGCAGCGCAGAAGTCCAGCAGATCGAGTATTAATCAGGCCCTGCAGGCCCCCGACTGTGGGGGGCTTCCACATCGTTTCCGGGAACCTGCCCACCATCATCTTAATCCCTCCGTAGTAACAGAACATGCACAGATATGCGTTCCTCAGACGTTCTACGGAGGATCATCTTCAATACAGAAGCCTCAAACCTTAGGCGTTGGTCTCGTCTTGCCTATCCCATCCATGTTTACATTCCCTCACTGTATTAGCCTCTACCACTTCTGCTGGAAGGCTGTTCCACTTATCCACCACCCTCTCAGTAAAGTAAACCCTCCTTTCATTAAACGTGAAAATTGTCTTTATTAAAAACTTGAAACAAATGGAATTGGCGACATCCACTCAGTAAAAGTCAGTTTGCAGGAAATGGAGCAACAACATAACCGTTCCTAAAAGCACCATCATTCGTCACGATGGTTCAGCAATAAAAGCCCAGAGAAAAGCAAATATTTAATTTGGTGACGGCCGTGGAGGACTCGGCAGATTCGGCTCCACGCCTTCTTCCACGATAAGCCTGGGCTCAATCAGAGCACTCCAACTCTGCGTTATCTGCAAGGAAAGAGGCCATGAGAAAGAAATCCCCATCAACACCCCACGACCCGCTAGGCGGAGGCCATGATTCATGTCAGTATGCCCTAGAGCGCGACACGCGCCTTCGTGCCCAGAGGCAGCACATACCCTACAACATGTGACACTCTCTACAACGCGCGAGGCACCCCCCATAGCGCGCGTGGCATTCCCCCCCATAGCGCGCGAGGCATCCCCCCCCCATAGCGCGCGAGGCATCCCCCCCCATAGCGCGCGAGGCATCCCCCCCCATAGCGCGCGAGGCATCCCCCCCCATAGCGCGCGAGGCATCCCCCCCCATAGCGCGCGAGGCATCCCCCCCCATAGCGCGCGAGGCATCCCCCCCCATAGCGCGCGAGGCATCCCACCCCCCATAGCACGCAAGGCATACCTTAGTGTCCAGAGGCACCGCATACTCTACGATGTTCGTGCCATCCTCAGCTTCATACACGAGATCAAACTTCCCTGGCTCCTTTTCTTCTAAAAAGACAAAACAGGAAGCTTGGAGCTGCCCCCTGACGCGCGTATCGAGGGGCAAACGTATGAATCAAATTCCACAATAGTGGGGGGCTTCGGATGGGAGAGGCGGGTGTGCACGTTACCAGTTATTGCAACATCTGATATCTAAAGCAGACGTGTCATCGCCCTCGCTACGTGCGCCCACGTGATGAAAGCAGACATGCCAAGTGAGACGTGACCCCGGCAGCAGGCCGGCAGCAGCATCGCCCAACACTCCTCACTTACTGGTCGGATGCGAAAGAATTTCCAATTTCAGCTGTTCTGTTAAAGGATCATAACTCAGGACCCTTCCTTCCTACAGAGAACAGAAACATTTCTCTAGGAGGTGCATATACAAGGGGGCCTCCATACAGAGAGAGGGGAGAGGGAGAGAGAGAGAGAGAGAGAGAGAGAGAGAAAGAGGGAGAGGGAGAGAGAAAGAGGGAGAGGGAGAGGGAGAGAGAGGGGGGGGGAGAGGGGGGGGGGAGAGAGAGAGAGGGGGGGGGAGAGGGAGAGAGAGAGGGGGGGGAGAGGGAGAGAGAGAGGCCTCAATACAGAGAGAGGGGAGAGGGGAGAAGAGACGCCTCCACACAGAGGGCACATTAATAGATTTGTTAATAGCGTCTATGCACAAACACTACATTTTCACCAGAAGGAGGGATCTTTGTCTTAAAAGGACGAAGGGTTAAAAAGAAATACCTTGTAATCAGAGACTTCTGGGCTGTAATTCTCAGATAATTCAAGCAGCTGTAAAAAAAAAAAAAAAAAAAAAAAAAAAAAAGATTTCACCAAATAAGGTTTTTAAATAAGTAATTAGTAACAGAAACAAAATCTAAACCACTTATAGAAACTATTCTGCTCGTGTACAGAATTTTTAGTTCACATAGGGAGAGTGGTGGATGCATGGAGAAGTCTCTCAGCAGAAGCCGTAGAAAGCAATCATGTGAGGGAATTTAAACATGCACGAGACATACACGAGGCTCTCCAATAGACAGGCACTGAGTAACACATCTGGAAATAATGAGCAGATTCTGTGCATTTAATAACCGGAGTTTATGATAACAATGAATAAACGGGTTAGTCGAATGAATGAATGCGTCACGTGACATTGTTACAAGCACTTACTTTAAACGCGATGACTCTTCCAAGTTGCGGAGGAGCAGCTAGCAAAGGGAGCGAGCCGTAGTCCCGTGTCTTAACGGGCAGGGGATTCTGAAGAACAGAGAGACGGCTCAGGAAAACTGCCACGATTTAACCCTTTAAACATTATATGCATATGTATTCTAGGTACAGGCTAGCCCACCATAGAGAAGGAACGCCACCGGCAAGCTACACCTTATACCTCGTCACTATCATTTCTGCAGCTCAGAGTGGACTCATCTTCCACAAGCGGGAGCCACAGAGTCACACAATACACGTTCCGTGGGGGGTCTCTCTGATGTATGAAGCGACGTGGGCCTCGCGTATTGTTAGAGCTGGAGAGGCTGTAGATAGAGTGTTACGACTTACGTGTAAATGCACATTCCCAGATCACCTCTGCACAAGGCACGCTCCCCCCCTAAGTGTCACACGCGGGCTCCGGTACTCGTCCAGAAGCCGTTACACGTAAGACAATCACCTGGATGACGGTGGAGTGGTTTGACACAGACTCGTTCAGCTGTTGTTGCTTCTGGCCGTCTGCGTTGTAGCTGTAATAGTAGTTATTACCATCGCCTCTCCCTCTTCCATGGTTTCTGGAACCTCCTCTCAGCCTGAAAAAGTGTCCCCTCTGAGCCCTCCATGAAAAGTCACCTCTTCCTCTGGGAAGCCCCCGGCCCAGCGCTTGGGGATTAGCCAGCGGCCCCTCGTGTACCTTTTCCGATAGCAGACCTTTGTTTGGGGGATCAGCCCCGGGAAGTGCTTTTTTTATAACCAAAGTGTCAGAGTCCGAAGAATCGCTGCTCGAGGCGCAAAGTGTTCGCTGCGAAGGTAAATCAGGACCTTTCAAGGATGATGTTCTCCTGGAGTCTGTGTCGGGACCAGTCGAGGACACAGCGTTCACCTTTCCAGAAGCTGCTGCGTTAGCCACGCGAGGGGACACAGAAACACCAGTGGAAGGAGTGTCCCGTCCGGTGGCTGCTCTGTGACCCTTCTGGGACTCGTGGCTGCTCTCTGATGAAGCATCAGACCCTTCGCTGGAGGTTGTCCCCTCGGTCCTTTTATCTTCTGGTGCTTTCCATGTCGGTCTCTGGGTATCGTCTGCGCCTGTCTTTTCCTTCAGGTCTCTCTTCTGTCTTTTTTTGGGTCTCTTCGTAGAGCTGTTAGAATTTGTGCAGCCGTTTGAAGCTTTTTTTTTCTTACTCCTTTTCTCAGAGCCTGGATCCAGTAATGATTCCAGATCTTCCCGAAACGATGAACGTCGCCTCGGTTTCTTTGCTTTCCTTGTCACAGAGCCGCCACTTTCACCTTCTTCCTTGTCAGAATTCTCACAACTTCTTTTTTTGGACTTTTTTCTCTGACAAACAATCCTGGTAGTTGATCCGGTATCCTCTTCCCAGGGACTGGCATCCCATTTAACTCTAAATAAAGCAGAAAGACCCCAGTTAGAATCATCTGTACACGGGTCCTTTTCCATGACATTTAACAACACCCAACCCCAGGGTATGCCCCCCCCGACACCAGGGTACATCACCCCGACACCCAGGCATCAAGCCACCACGACCCCAGGGTACATCACCCTGACCCCCAGGCATCATGCCACCACGACCCCAGGGTACATCACCCTGACCCCCAGGCATCATGCCACCTCAACTCCAGGGTACATCACCCTGACATCATGCCACCTCAACTCCAGGGTACATCACCCTGACACCATGCCACCACAACCCCAAGGTACATCACATCACCCCAACCCCCATGCCTCATACCACCCCAACCCCAGGGTATGTCATCCCGACCCCCTGGCGTAATACTACCCCAAACCCCGGATTTGCGTGACCCCGAATGCCTGCAGGCCCCTCACTTAATGCAGTCGTTGTCCCGCACCACCAGGGCGCTCTCCCCGGGGGGCAGCAGACATTCCTCCACGTAGAGGCTGAGACCACCCCGCTGGCCGTAAAAGAACCGGTCTCGTATGACACTGGCGAGATCGGCAACCACCCGGTACCGGTTTCGATCCAGTAGGAACCAGAACATGCAGCTCTGGGGGATAGCGGGCGGCGGAAAATCAAACAGCAAACGGACCCGCACAGCACTGGGCGACGCCATCTTGCTCCTGACGTCAGACAGCCACCTGACCCAGGTAGCCCTTATCACGTGCCCTTGTTACCATAGAGACGACCAGCTGCCCCCGTCCGCTTTTACTTAATCCGCTAGTGTGGCACGGTGCTCGGTCCCACGTCACTGAGCTCCCGGTACTGAGCCAGGTTCAACCTTTCGGGGGAGAGAGTAAAGGCTTCTTTAGTCATGTGAACTGTCATGTTTTTTTGCGACAGGCTTTGAATGGTCCGTGCAAAGACGCTGCCTGGTCACGTGACCGCTCCGTGCAGCTGGTTGGCTGGTGCTCAGGCGCAACCTAGTCATATGACCGCCCGAGGAACGGAGGTTTCTGTGGTGTTAGAGATGCGGCTGCTGGCGAGTCTGGTACTCGGGGTTTTGCTCTCTGCAGGCCGAGGTGGGTCCGGGGGCCACGATGCCTTTACCGCTGCCGATAACTGGGGTGTTTCGGTATTTGCTGTTCATTCCCTTGTCTCTGTGTTCTAGGAATGGTGGTTAAGGCGCCACAGCAGGACTGGGGTTATGTCCCTGTGAGGAGCGGCGCCTACATGTTCTGGTGGCTGTACCTGGCAGACCACCCTACGAGCAACTACACGCAGCTCCCCCTGATCCTGTGGCTTCAGGTATCAACGGGGGGGGGGGGGCACACAGGGGGCCTTGCTCTTCTGGGGCCACAGTCCTCACAAAGGATATGTAGCCCCTGCTCCAACAAGGGATCTCTTTAAGGGGAGCCCAAAGGTTACCCCACCAAGCCTGTGGCACTGCCAGCTTCTGCAAGTTCCTGCCCCAGATGGCTGCTGTTATAAAAGCGTCTATGGGCCAGTCTGACTGCGGTGTGTGCCGGGTTCACCTCTCACTGAGAATGGGCAGAGTGCCCAGTGGGCTCCATAGGGATGCCCAGGGGTGTAACTAGAAGCCATAGAAACTTCAACAGCTAGCCTGTGCTGTCATTGGCCCCACACAATTGCGCACGTTTCCTCCTGTAAAGACTTAAACCTTAATCAGTCGTTCGTTTCATCTTAGATTCAGGAGCCATATGCCTATTCTATGCATGATTAAATTCCCTTGCTGTATTAGTCTCTACCGTTTCTGCCGGGAGGCTGTTCCACTTTTCTGCCGCCCTCTCATTAAGGTAAAACTGCCTTCCCTCTAAGCCTGTGAACCTGTAGCATGGAAACTCTGCGTGTATCCTGGAAACGTGGCAGATGTGGTCATCCTAATTCCCTTCAGGACTGCGTGGCTACAGCACTCTGGGGCCATGAAGAAGCCACACTTTGTGGATATCCCAGCATCTGCATGGGGCATCGCAACAAATATGTTTGTAGGTGGGGATGCGCATAATTTCCAGCCTGTCTGTGGCCCTCGGGGAGTGGCGTGGACCATTTCAGATACCTTTGCTGGCATTTACATGTAGTGCAGTGGATGGTATTCCGGCTGGCACCACGGTGGCAGTAACGCATGCGTGCCGCCGTTCCTAGCTGCACATCGTCTCGTGTTTTAATGTTTTACCCTGAATTCCAAAGGGCGGCCCTGGGGCTTCTGGATGTGGATATGGAAACTTTGAAGAAATCGGTCCTCTCGACACTTCCCTGAATCCGAGGAACACAAGCTGGGTAGGCGTCATTCCGTTCGAATGTCTATTTTCACAGTCCTTTTATTGCAGCAGCACTACGGACTCTGCTGGCGCTATATGAATAAATGTAATGGTGGAGTCATGTTACGTTTATACATTGTGTTATACGAGTGTTTGGTGCTGGGTGTCTATATATAGCGTGGGTGTGTGTGTGGGCGTGTGTATGATGCGTAGTTAATCCACCTGCCGCTGCCCTCACCTGTTCCCCATGTATCTGTTCCACAGGTAAAAGAGGCCAGTCTGCTGTTTGTGGACAATCCTGTGGGGACTGGCTTCAGCTACGTTACGGATGGTGGCGCCTATGCGAAGGACGTGGCCATGGTGGCTTCTGATATGATGGTTCTTTTAAAGCAGTTTTTAAACTCTAAACCTGAATTGCAGGTGATTCTTCCTAAAAGTCCTGATTGCGGCAGAGAGCGAGCTGCGCGGAGAAAAGGTGTTGGTTCTTGGGACCAAACGTCTAACTCTTACTTCTTTTCTTGTCCTAGTATACTCCGTTTTACATCTTCTCAGAGTCTTACGGGGGAAAGATGGCGGCTGCGATTTCTTTGGCGTTGTACAAGGTCTGGAATTTCCTGCCACTAAAATACTTGAAGGGAGCTTTACTTTAATAGTAAAACATCAGCCGGATGGGGATGGTTTGACCCTTAGTGTCACAATAACATGTCCTGCCTTCAGTCTTTAAAGGGTTTATTTACTTTCTGCGTTCAGGGGCCAGACAAGCGACCGCACATGTTTGAGGAGTTTGTGGTCTCCTAGAGGTACAGCGCAGGAACCGTGTCCTCCGAGCCGATACCGTGGTTGTGTGCTGTGGGTGGGCTGTGTGACCGAAGCTTTCCCCCCACCATCCATTAGCTTTTATTTCAGCGCCGGGTCATTCTTGCTTTCATCCCAACGCTGTGGTGTTTTTTGTGTTTTATATATATGTTTTAGGACATCCAGGCTGGAAGCATTAAGTGTAACTTCGGAGGTGTAGCGCTTGGTGACTCCTGGATTTCCCCTATAGGTGAGATCATAGCGTTTAACCCGTTTCTGTCCAGACACACAAGAGGCATGAAACATACCTTGAGCTGAAAGCTGAACGTGAAGCCAAAGCGCAAGCTCTGGGTCCCTGTAGCGGCTGGATTGACGTGACCCGTGTTTTCTGTTTGCAGATTCCGTGTTGAGCTGGGGACCTTACCTTTACAGTATTGTGAGTGCGCTTGGCCCTTCTGTGCCACTGAAATCTGGTGGTCTTCCTTGGCAGTGTTAATGAATGAACCAATTTATTTAAAGGAAGGACCTGTCTGACTACTTCCCGGGGGGAAAAACGGCCAAATATCAGACTTCATGTTATTGTGGAAGAGAACATTTTCAATCTTTTGCCCCAATAAACAAAGTGCAGTAATGGAGCCCTGCTTATTTAATGTTCCATGGCCCTCAAGCAATGTATTTGGACAGCCCTGTAGAAGGATGTTGATTAACTGGTTTATGGGATCATGGTCTCTTAAACCTAAACCCAAGTGTGCAGAGCTTTGTTCAATTGCATTTGGTGACTGATGATGAATGAAATGACCTTTTAAATCTGCAAAGATACGAGCAGCCATTTATTCTTAAATAATAAATGACTGCCACTAATATTACTAAAATATTACTAAAAACCAGCCGTAAATTATTTACTAATACTGTGGTGGTACTATTGTATAAATAAAGTCTCTGCTGTTATATTTAAGTCCCTGCTTGATGAACAAGGACTGAAGAGGGTCCAGGAGTCTGCGAATGACGTGCAGAATGCCATCAATAAAGGTCAATATGAGCTCGCCACCGATCTATGGAGTAAAGCAGAGAATGTGATTGAAGAGGTAGGATTTCAGAAGACAACGCGCAGACTCCATGTCCAGCCGAGTGATACTGCGCCATCGCAGCCGCCCCACAAGATGCTTGGGTTTCCTCTGCCATACGTTCAAGATTTTTCTTTGTTTTAGAATACGGACAATGTCAACTTTTACAACATTTTAACCAAAGATTCATTGATGGCTAAAAAACAGTTTATGGAAAATGAAAGATTTCCAAATCGTTTACTTGGTAAGTTGAGGGGGTCGTGTCAGACAGCCTTCTGGGACATGTTGTTCCTAGACCCGTATATACATGTGGACAGGGAATACATGGAGAAATCTGTCTAAGATGGTGGGGGGCCTCTGAAGGCTGGTCGGTGCGGTCTCCTGTGTGATGGGGAGGGGGCTCTGAAGGCTGGTCGGTGCGGTCTCCTGTGTGATGGTGGGGGCCCTCTGGCGGCTGGTCGGTGCGGTCTCTCTGACTGCTTGTCTTTGGGATTCTCACGTTCCTCACTATTCCCATTCCAGGACAGCTCTTCCAGCGTCACCTGCTACCTTTCAGGAAAGATCGCTTGTACGATCTGATGAATGGCCCCATCAGAAAGAAGCTGCAAATCATTCCTGATGACGTTACCTGGGGAGGTGAGGGACGTTTACATTTTGCTATAAACCCAACAGAAGCCAATTGAAAAACTTGATTACTGCATGCCTGGCCCTGCCAGTGCAATAATGCAGATCCAATAGCTAAACTGCCCATTGGCCACGTACTGTAGCAGTCTTGGCTCGAGCCCTTTAGTGGCCATAATCCTTTCTTTAGCCAGTCTGACGGTTTGGGGATTTTCTTTCACACCAGGTCAGTCTGGGGAAGTTTTTTCCAGCATGGCAGGCGATTTTATGAAGCCTGTAATTGACATCGTTGACGAACTCCTGTATGCAAATGTGAATGTCACCGTATATAACGGCCAGCTCGACCTTATCGTGGACACTGTGGGTAAGTATTAAATACTCTAGTGAATGTTTACATGTAAATAAGTGAAAAGTGCAGCCAAGAGAAATAACACTGGAGTCACCGGGATCTTGTATATACACACCTCAACTATGTTCTGGAGATAGGGGATACCCCCTGAATCTCTGTATGGGGGTATATGATATAGGGGGGGTTACCTCCATGGCTCTGTAGGCATATGGGTATATTGCATTTGTTCTTTGTATGAGATCATTATGGTTTGTATGATATTTCAGTCATGTATGTGAACTTAAATCCTTTTTTTATTGCTTTTTAGGTCAGGAGCGCTGGGTTGAAAAATTAAAATGGCCCAAGCTAAAGTACTTTAAGGACCTCAAATGGACACCACTCCATATGTGTGCCGAATGCACTGACACTATGGCTTTTTACAAGTCATATGAAAACTTCAACTTCTATTGGATCCTGAGGGCTGGGCACATGGTAAGATGGCTGTGCCCGGTGTGGGGATAGAGGGTCCTGTCTCCTGGATAAGGGTGGGCAGCTATGATAAGGGGGGTACCTGATGGCTCGCTTTACAGCTCCCATATAAGCTGATATAAAAGTCCCATGATGCGTGCAGACAGTGATGAGAGTTATAGTTAAACGCCTGCTTGGTCCTCTCTGCAGCTCCATATGTGTGACGTGAGGACCCATGTCGCAGGGCCCTGGGGACCCTAGAATTGGGTAGCATGCTAAAACACACACAACTAACCCCCCCCCCGTACTCTTGCTCACCTTTCTTCTTTGTACAGGTTCCCTCTGACCAGGGAGTTATGGCCCTGAAAATGCTCAAAATGATTATTGGTAAATGAAGAGAAAGCGGCGACCCTGCTGAGCGGGGAGGACCTGGGCGCTATGGACCGACTGCAGGGAATGAGCAAATTCCTAGCGGCTCCTAACACTTCTGCTTTTGTGCCTTTACTATCTGCGTGTGAGGGACATGTGCTGTTACTGGACTTACATGTAACCTTTCCTATTAACACGTGTGAAGGTGCATTCCCAATATGCACTGGCTATAAAGTCACCAGTTCTGCTTCGCGTTTGTTGATTTATTGGAAATTTTGATACTAAATAAAGAACTTGCTTGTAACTCCCAGGAACGGGCCAAAACAAATCTCACAAAGGGAAAAACTTGTTGGCATATCCGATAGCGGGGCATTAGATTGCCAGTGTGGCGTGATTTTTTTTTTGTTTGTTTTATAGACCGTGGCTGATTTTGCGCTGCTTACCTGATCTGTGCCTAGCCTGCTCCCTACATATCTGATAGCCCATCTTGTTTATAACTATTAGAGGAACTTCGAGCGAAGGAAGGGCCACACACCCTTTTCCATCCCACATGTCGGTAACGTTGCTCAATCTGTAATCTAGTACAGACAAGGTCTACGCTCGGGGGGAAAAGCAGACCTGTTCAGCCAGATCTTCTTTGTGTCACCAATCTCTCGTGCCCCTCTTTTCTAGGAGGTCAGAATGTTTGCTGGGTATGAGGATATCACAGGGTTGCACAGCCATAAAAGCCCCCACAATGTGTATAGAAACAGCTTTATAAATTAAATGGGGCAAATAAAACCCATTGATCTTTCAAATGCCCCACTCGATTACACCAATAGCCCCCCTATAGCCACACCCCCTTTAGACAATTGGCGCGACGGGGTGAGCATAGACAAGTAAACTCATTGGAACGCATGCATTGTGCGACTTACAGTGACCGGCGGCCTCGTAACTCCAAACTTCAAAAATAAAACCAGAACGTTCAAATGATCGAGGGAGCTAAGCGGGGATGTGCGCTCTGTAACGAGCCTCTAGGCATGTCCTGCTTGGGGGAATCCAGGGCCCCGATCATGCTTTACTTCGGTTACTGTGAATGTCGGGTCTGTTAAAACCGTGATAATGGTATCCTGGGGTGAAACCCTGCACGTCGGCACCTGTGTGTCTATAGGGAATGGGCTATTCCCCGGCCACTATGACACATCCTTGCAATTTAAATCATGGAAGCTTGTTTACCACAACAAGAATGGCGGTGGGGCAGCAAGCGATCTGCCATCTTCTGCCTGATTACAGGATCCGGTTAGTAAATGCGCAGGGGCAGAAATGATCTGAAGGAATATATGATGGGCAACCAGCACAGCGGGGGAAAGTGCCGGTAGGGGTGCTGCTTGGGGGCCGCAAAGACCCATCCTGCCCCAAAACTCTGCACAGTATGTAGCTGCATGTGATGCTAGACATAGTTTGCTTGTCTGGCACAAATTCCAATGGTTGTTCTTCAGACCCTCATAGGCTGAGTACAGGAGTTGGACTCCCTCAAACCAAACACAGACCCCACATTAGCCCCTCTATACCTCCATTCCCACATAGTCCCAATATCCCGGTTCTCTTACCTTTGTTCCTCCATCTTTGCTCCCCTCTGCAGCTTCTCCATGTGTCCCTTACCTGCCTCAGATCTTCATCCTATGGTTTCTCTATTCCTTTCCCTATATTTCCCACCAGTGTTTCGTTCCAGGTATCCCTCCTTCCATCCATGGCCTGCCATCCACTTCCTCATTGCCAGCATCCCACCCTTACACACTGCACTGAATTCAGCAGCCCCCCAGCTACACATTGCACTGAATTCGGCAGCCCCCCTCCCTACACATTGCACTGAATTCGGCAGCCCCCCCAGCTACACATTGCACTGAATTCGGCAGCCCCCCAGCTACACATTGCACTGAATTCAGCAGCCCCCCCTACACATTGCACTGAATTCGGCAGCCCCCCAGCTACACATTGCACTGAATTTGGCAGCCCCCCCCTTACACATTATACTGAATTCAGCAGCCCACCCCTACACATTGCACTGAATTCAGCAGCCAGCCCTAAATAACACTTGTATAGATAAAGCGCACTGTACGTTACAGTATATTCGGTGGCCCCTAGACAATGCACCAGACACAGCCCCCTCATATAATACAGCCCCCTTATACAGTGCACTAAATTCAGCAGCCCCCTTATACAGCGCACTAAATTCAGCAGCCCCCTTATACAGCACACTAAATTCAGCAGCCCCCTTATATGTTACACCGAATACAGCAGTCCCCGTATACGTTACACCGAATACAGCAGCCCCCCTTACACGTTATACCGAATACAGCAGCCCCTTATACGTTATACCGAATACAGCAGCCCCCTTATACGTTCCACCGAATACAGCAGCCCCCTTACACCGAATGCAACAGCCCCCTTATACGTTACACCGAATACAGCAGCCCCCTTATACATTCCACCGAATACAGCAGGCCCCTTATACGTTCCACCGAATACAGCAGGCCACTTATCCGTTCCACCGAATACAGCAGGCCCCTTATAAGTTCCACCGAATACAGCAGCCCCCTCATACGTTACACTGAATACAGCAGCCCCCTTTCACGTTCCACCGAATACAGCAGCCCCCTTACACGTTATACCGAATACAGCAGCCCCCTCATATGTTACACCGAATACAGCAGCCCCCTTATACGTTACACCGAATACAGCAGCCCCCTCATACGTTATACCGAATACAGCAGCCCCCTCATACGTTATACCGAATACAGCAGCCCCTTATACGTTGCACCGAATACAGCAGCCCCCTTATATGTTATACCGAATACAGCAGCCCCCTTATATGTTATACCGAATACAGCAGCCCCTTATACACTGCACTAAATTCAGCAGCCCCCTATTTTATACCGAATACAGCAGCTCCCTTATACGTTACACCGAATACAGCAGCCCCCTTATACGTTACACCGAATACAGCAGCCCCCTTACACCGAATACAGCAGCCCCCTTATACGTTACACTGAATACAGCAGCCCCCTTATACGTTATACCGAATACAGCAGCCCCTTATACACTGCACTAAATTCAGGAGCCCCCTCATATGTTATACCGAATACAGCAGCCCCCTTATACGTAACACCGAATACAGCAGCCCCTTATACGTTATACCGAATACAGCAGCCCCCTTACACGTTACACCAAATACAGCAGCCCCCTTACACCGAATACAGCAGCTCCCTTATACGTTACACCGAATACAGCAGCCCCCTTGTACGTTACACCGAATACAGCAGCCCCCTTACACCGAATACAGCAGCCCCCTTATACGTTACACCAAATACAGCAGCCCCCTTACACCGAATACAGCAGCCCCCTTATACGTTACACTGAATACAGCAGCCCCCGTATACGTTACACCAAATACAGCAGCCCCCTTACACCGAATACAGCAGCCCCCCTTACACCGAATACAGCAGCCCCCTTACACTGAATACAGCAGCCCCCTTACACGTTACACCAAATACAGCAGCCCCCTTACACGTTACACCGAATACAGCAGCCCCCTTATACGTTACACCAAATACAGCAGCCCCCTTACACCGAATACAGCAGCCCCCTTACACGTTACACCGAATACAGCAGCCCCCTTATACGTTACACCAAATACAGCAGCCCCCTTACACCGAATACAGCAGCCCCCTTGTACGTTACACCAAATACAGCAGCCCCCTTACACCGAATACAGCAGCCCCCTTACACGTTACACCGAATACAGCAGCCCCCTTATACGTTACACCAAATACAGCAGCCCCCTTACACTGAATACAGCAGCCCCCTTATACGTTACACCGAATTCTGCCCCTTCATTTAAACGTTGCTAGGTAAAGACGGCCGTATCCCCGGTGTCATTCTCTGCCTTTTCCTCTTTTTTGCCCTGTGCCATCCACCATCCTCACGCATCTTCATCTCTTCTCCTGCTTTCTCCCCTCCCGCTCCTTCTCTGGATCCCTCCATCCCTCCTCCCATGTCTGTCTCTCTCTCTCTCTTCCACTCCTCCCCGCTTCTCCCCGGCTCCAGCTCATGATGAAGTGATGATGGCGGCTGTGCCCAGGCTCCGCGTTCCAAGCTGCTGCTAGTCTCCCTGATGGAGTGTGCGGGCCTCGGCGCGGGGACCCAGCAGCATCTCCTGCACTTCCTCAGGAGGCTGAAGCAGGTCTTCGACGTGTGCGATGAAGATGCTGACGGCTTTATCAAGGTGGAACATTTCATGGATCTGGGGCTACAGTTTGCTCGGGGAGATGAGGTGAGGACACCGGGCTTTACCGGCTGCGCAGACCGGTGGCTATTCATCGCACATCTCCCCAAAAATCCCCCCGCTTTGGGAGGGGTCGGGGAGACCGGATTTTACGGCAGATCTGCCCATTTCTTTCCGGATTTAAAATCCTTATTTGGTCCTCCCGTCTTAATTCAGATTTGATTTTAGATTGAGTCATTCTAGCTCTAATGGCTCTAGGGTTTTCGGGGCCCTAGCTAGAAAGATGTAGGGCCCCTACTGCAAAGTGTTTTAATGAGCAATTAAATGCAATCACTGCAGCACAAATAACGAGTTTAATAAATCATGTTATTCATGATCGCCATTAAAATGGGCTGATTCTATTTTACCCCCGTACCCTCTGGGGGCCCTAAGCACCATCTCTGCCGCAAACGCACAGCAGCCGCCGAGACTCCGGAGGCGGGGGAGATCCGGGGCCACGACTGGCAAAGGGCTCCCTAATACGGGCACCAAAGGCTGCCGTCCGCACACTATGCAGGTCTATCCACAGCGCGCTTCCGGAAAACCCGCTCATGGAGCACAGGAAGGACCCGGTCATCATGCGAATGCTGCAGAAGGCTTTGTGACACTGCGTGTGTATGGGGGCGAATGTGGGAGTCTACATGTGTATGTGGGTGTCCGTGCGTGAATGCGGGCATCTGCGTGTGTATGGGTAGAATGTGGGCATCTGCGTGCGTTTGAGGGCCAATGTGCGGGAATGCGGGCATCTGCGTGTGTATGGGAGCGAATGCGGGCGTCTGTGTGTGTTTTGGGGCCAATGTGCGAGAATGTGGGCATCTGCGTGTGTATGGGAGCGAATGCGGGCGTCTGTGTGTGTTTTGGGGCCAATGTGCAGGAATGCGGGCATCTGCGTGTGTTTTGGGGCCAACGCGCTGGGATGTGGGCTACTGGGTGTGTATGCGAGCGTCTACGTGTGCATGTGGGCGAATGTGTGGGAATGTGGGAGTCTGCGTGTGTTTGGGGGCGAATGTGCGGGAATGCGGGTGTCTGCGTGTGTTTTGGGGCGAATGGGCGGGAATGGGGGCGTCTGCGTGTGTTTTGGGGCCAATGTGCAGGGATGCAGGCTTCTGGGTGTGTCTGCGGGCGTCTTCGCGGGGATTTGGAAAGACATTAAATCTTTTTCCCCCCAATAGGTGGAGAAACTTGTTAAATTCTTGGACCCAAATGACTTGGGAAGAATAAATTTCAAGGACTTTTGCCGCGGAGTGTTCGCGATTAAAGGTTGGGATTTCTTGTCACATCATACATGTAATCCGTGATGAAGGGGCTTGGGGCGGTTTCCTGTCCCCACGGAGGAGAAAATGGTGACAGATCCTTTTTCTTCCAGGGCGTGATGAGCTGGTGTATGGAGTGCTGGGGGTAAAACACGGAGAACGCCCTCAATATCACACGGGATATGTGGATTTCTACCACCAGGTAACAGAGTTCTACAACCCCAGCCAGACTTCTCGAGACGGCCCCCGAGCTGGGGAATTCCCGAGACGGCCCCCGAGCTGGGGAATTCCCGAGACGGCCCACCGAGCTGGGGACTTCCCGAGCACTAATAAGACCCCCAAGCACATGCGTAGAAAGCGCTCCCAGTTGTTTCCTTACACTAATTGGCTGCTTCAGCCAGTGGGCGAAGGGTCAGACCCCATGAGCTGCAGCTTCTCCCTAAGGTAGAAATATAAATGAATGGATATCCTTACAGAGTGCCGTCCGCCACATTATTTCATCGGTAGGAGGGCCGACTGGGGTTCCTTTAAAAGGAGAACGAGGAGACAATCACATTCCCCTTAACAACTATAGCTGCCAAGTGGCCCATTTTAAGAGGAACAGTACCAAATTCCAGGCAGGTGATAAGAGGCCTGTTCGGGAGACCCCCACAATTGCCCAGACCATGCAGGGATAATACTATTTACCGGTACACACTGCTGTTTTCATGTTATATACATGCTGTGAGAATCATGCAGCTTACATGTTATATAAATATTGTATAAGTCATGTTTTTTTACATGTTACACAAGCATGCCGTTTACATG
Organism: Spea bombifrons; assembly: GCF_027358695.1. Classification (NCBI taxonomy): domain Eukaryota; kingdom Metazoa; phylum Chordata; class Amphibia; order Anura; family Pelobatidae; genus Spea; species Spea bombifrons. The sequence continues at coordinate 20,316,620 of NC_071099.1, forward strand.
TTATACGCATATTGTATGAGTCATGCTATTTACATGTTACACACGTCATACCGTTTACATGTGGCGCACGCGCAGCTCCTGTCTGTATCCAGGCGGAGTTAGGAGTGAGCGTGGCCAGTGAGACTGGCCCGAAACTCCTTCCTCTCCTGACACGCGACCTGATGACGTAATTGAGATGCGCAGCCCTAGAGACGCTTCTTGTCACCCAGCAACGGTGGCAATGGGCGGGTCCGATTCTGAGTCCCACAGAGTGATCGGAAGAGCTCATCCCGAGCGCAATACCCCCCAGAGGGACAAGGTGAGGGTGCTGTGCCAGCAATGCCCCCTACAGGGACAATGTGAGGGTGCTGCAAGGTGAGGGTGCTGTGCCAGCAATACCCCCCACAGGGACAAGGTGAGGGTGCTGTGCCAGCAATACCCCCCACAGGGACAAGGTGAGGGTGCTGTGCCAGCAATACCCCCCACAGGGACAAGGGGAGGGTGCTGTGCCAGCAATACACCCCCCTCCCCCCCAGGTTGGGGCAGAGGAGAACAGGCAATGAGCGGGGCAGAGGAGAACAGGCAATGAGCGGGGCAGGAGGAATGTAGAAAGCTGGATTTTGAAAGCTTCTTCATAATTCTGGGAGATGTACTGAGAGGAAGCCCCGGAAGAATAATATCAGGGTCACTGCCGGTTACCGTTTCTATGGAAGCTGCGTCCTGCATAACGGGGTAACTGGCGCCTTCTGCTTCTCAGGTTGTTAATAAGAGAAATTAGGGTGAGAAAGAGGGACCCTTTCAGCCCCTCAATCGTGTCCTAGAGCATGTAATTGAGAGGTAAGTAGTGTTTACTGTACGCGGTTCACCATCCGTAGCCAGAGCGGAGCTTCCTTTTGGCGTTCTCCGTGGTGAGGAAGTCCTCCTTACAGCAAACGCAGTCTATTTTATACACCTTAGCGCTTCTCAAGGTTGGGAATCATTGACGATAATGCCTATGATCCGAAGGTGTTCGCTCTGTGATGTTGCATTTGCAGCTGTAAGTTGCATGTTGTCTCCTTGTGTAGGAACAGAGCACTGAGCTGCCAGACGGGATCTCCATGGACCGGCAGAGCACGTACAGCGATTCCGAGTCGTATCCAGACGAAGACCGGATTACATTGCCGCAGTGTGGACTCCTCCATGAGTCCGATCCGGACAGCGCCATTGAGAGCACTCAGAGCTCGGAAACATCAGACGAGGGTCCGAGTGAAGACAAGACTGGAGAGCTGGATGGCCTCTACCTCCCTAGAGACCGGTAAGTGGGACCTGTATTGTTTCCGCTATATATGTGTGCGTGTGTGAATGTTTGTCCACGTATGTGCGTGTGCATTATATATATCGGCCTGAGCCAGATGTGGTTTGAGGGGGTTTTGGGGAATTAATAACGTCTTAACATTGACGATATTAAATGAAATGATATTTCCCTAGAATCCTCCTGAACCCGTCAGCTGATTTCTCAACGCACTCCACGGCCTCCTTAATCAGTAACGAGGAGCAGTTTGAAGACTACGGAGAAGGTGAAGATGCTGATTACCGCCCCAGCAGCCCGTGTCAGGACGACGAGAGCAAAACCAATGCCTACTCTGATCTGGGCTCGTCTGTCTCTTCTAGGTATTCACAAAGTAGAAGGACAGATCTAAATGCCATTCAGGGCTCCATGTTTTCTACACCCAATGAACTCTGGCCTCCATAAAACAAAATCATGCACGGGCACGTAGTCATGTTAATTAGCAAACAGGCTGCGTGTGAGTCAGTGGGGTTAGAAAGCGTTACAGACATCTTGATCATTTTACACATCGTCTGCGATGTCTGGGAACGTTTCTAGTGCTGCAGACGTAATACAACATATCGGAAGCATGAGCTTTTTCCTGGGGTTGGACCCTTAGCCCAGGGAGGGTAAACACTCAGTGATACCTGGACTCAGACTGTGTAATTCGCATTACATTACATATACATCTTGTAAAGAAAGCATAGGTGGAAGGAATATCCAATCTGGAGACAAATGAGAGGAACCCCCACCTCTGCCACCTTACCCATGACTTCCTGTTTATACAGGAAGTGTTGTAATAAACCATTTGTTATGTCAAACAGTGCGGGACAAACGCCGCAGAAGATGAGACGCACGTACAACGACGACTTACTAGACATGTACTGCTCCCAGTGCTGCAAAAAAATTACCCTTCTGAACGACCTGGAAGCCAGGCTAAAAAGCCTGAAAGCCAACAGGTGAGGTGTTTACAGCCTGATCTATCGGAGGTAAGAGAGGAAGAAACATCTAGAATAAGCGTTGTGATTATTGAGCCTGAATATGTATGACTGTCAGTGTCATGGCCTCTCATCAGCCTCATGCTAACACACCACAGGTTGCCGGCGTCACGGCCTCCGCTGTGTTATGGATATTGATTCTGATGCAAAATCAGGTAGAAATCAGTGGCTCGATTACAATATATGAATTCTATGCCAACAGCTTGTGTTTCCTCCCTTCGCAGCCCTAACAGGAAGATCTCCAGCACGGCGTTTGGCAGGTACAGTATTTCTGGGAGGTCGGAGTCTGTAGCACTTAAGAAAAGTATGAGGGTCCTTTATTCTCCAATGCCCAAGGGGTTGTATCTGACGACATGGCTGCCTATGTGACAAGTGCATGCAAATTGGGGATAACGGTCTGTCCTCTCCGGTCTTGTAGCTTTTGTGCACATCATCGAGAATGTTGCGTATGTAGAACGGATTTTTATAAAATAGCCTGAGGGATACGTACTAAGTAAATATGCTATTGATAATGAATCTTTCATAATGAATGATGGGCCGCAGTCCACGGATGGTCTTGGGATAATTTCATTATGCTGATCATGGTGACCAATGACCTCTGGTGTCCTCAGGCAACTTCTCCACAACAGCAACCTGAGCAGCAGTAACGGCAGCACCGAGGATCTGTTCCGGGACAGCATTGACTCATGTGACAATGACATCACCGAAAAGGTAGGAAGGGCACGTGTCAGGCTATTTTTATTTGAGTCAAAGTGTGTGATAATGACATCACTGAAAGGGTTATTATTATTTATTTCTTATATAGCGCCATCATATTCCACAGCACTGTACACTGTTTAATCAGGACAGAACAAGGAGCAAAAGTCAAAACAGTTTGACTCCCCGAAACAATAGTTGAGGAGGGCCTGCTCTAACGAGTGCGTATATACAGCGATCAGCCATAACATTATGACCACCTGGCTAATGCTGTGTAGGTCCCCCTTTTGACCCGTCGAGGCACCGACTCACTAGACCTCTGAAGGTGTGCTGCGGTATCCAGCACCGAGACATTAGCAGCAGGTCCTTTAAGTTGCGAGGTGCGGCCTCCATGGATGCGTCCCGTTGCCCCGTGTTCTCCAGGTAAGCGACGCACCCGGCCATCAGACCGCCCACCTTCTTCCATCGCTCCGTGATCCAGTTCTTAGGCTCACATGCCCGTTTTAGGTGCATTCAGCAGCGGTCAGCATGGACATCCTGACTGGTGTGCGGCTACGCTGCCCCATGCGCAGCAAACTGTGATGCGCTGTGTGCGACACACAATATAATGCAGGTAGACATGGGTCGTAATCTGGGATTTGCTGACATCTCCTTTTGCTTTGGCAGGTGAGCTTCCTAGAGAAGAAGGTGACAGAGCTGGAAAATGAGAACTTAACTTGCGGGGATGTCAAAAGCAAACTGAAACATGAAAACACGCAGCTGGTCCATCGGTAAGACGCGCCAGCCTGGGGCAGTTACAAGGTGCAACGCATACAAGGAGAGACTAAGGCTAAGCTGCCATACGTGGGAATGATAGTGGGTATAAAGAAACGTATTATATCGTGACTCACAAAATAGAGGACAGAGACCATGGGTGTAAGTGGCGGGGGAGCTGCTGTTGGTCAGACCTAGGATATTGCCCATTCAAAATATACCAATGCTTAACATATAGATTGTAGTCCATATGTAACCATTTCCATCTATTATACAGTATATAGGTGAATATATATATATATATATATATATATATATATATATATATATATATATATATATATATATATATACCATAATGTATGGCCTGTATGGATGAAGGTGGGCCGAATATATTATCCTGGGTAGGTGATGGCCTTGTCATACCCTGGAAAATTCCATTGTTTCCCTTTTCAGCTTGTGATAACAGTCTCACAATATTCACATCCTTTCAGAGTCCATGAATTAGAGGAGCTTTTAAAAGATCAGGAGATGCGATCAGACCAGGTCATGGATGAGGAACTCAAACGGCACAGAGAAATGTTTGGCAAGCTCCAGAAAGAGAAAAACACAGAGATTGAACTACTGAGTGGCAGGTAATGGCCAAAGCATTTGTGTCTCAGAGACCTTCACATGTCTCATTTCAGGATGAACTTTAATATGTTCAGCACTGACCCCGGGTGGTATATTCCGTTCTGCGCGTACCAGCAGCAGTCCTTCTCAGGGCACAGATAAGGAACGGCACGAGTTTACTGCAGGGAGATCGCATCAAACCAACTAATTTTTTTTTTGACTGGGTAACTAAAATAATACCCCCTGGAGGGGTAGTTGATATTATCTATCTGGATTTCAGTAAGAAATAATACTTCAGGGAGGGGCAGTATATGTCACAGTGATATATCTGACTGTCCCCCACAGAGGACTTTTAAATAAACTGCAGAGTTTGGGTTTTAATGGTAAATAGTTGAATGGATAAGGCAATGGCTGAGCGACAGGAGGCAGACGTTTGTGGTTACTGGCTTGTTACTAGTGTGTGTCCCCCCCCCCAGGGATTAGTCATAGACCCAAACTTTCTAATAATATCAGTAGGGATATTACAAAGGAGATATAGACAGTCCTAGACAAATGTATACAGTGCAAAGCGAGGAGTACGTAAGGCCTGGGCTCTGATAGCAGCTGGAAAGGGCAAGATAGATGATACCAGCAGCTCAAAAGTGCTGCAAAAATTCCAAGTATTTCCAAGGAATTTGCAGGCATCGGTGCAGCCATTTTATTGTGATTTATTTTTCAGGGTTCAGGAACTGGAGGAGGAAAATGAGGAATTAATAACGTCCATAACCAGACTGAAATCGCAGACAGAGAAGATAGACGAGGTGAGCCTCCCAGGGCCTCAGATGAGACATGCCGAGTTCACCGATCTGCTTTCAGAGTCTAGGTTTCTCTGACTTCAGAGTTGTCTGAAATACCAAAATTCTGCCACCCTCTCGTAAACCTTTAAACTCCCTTTAAACGGTGGGGCCAGAGTCTCTGCAGCCCGGGGTCTTCCCCCAGACTGCCATTTACAGCATACCTGCGGTGCTTGTCAGTCCAAACTTTGTATACTGAGCCCACAATGAGGTTAAAAAGGTACATCTCCTAGGTCTTGGCTCGACACATCTCACTCCGGCAGCTTAGTGGCCGAGTTCCTGTGAAATTCCTCTTTTACATTTTAATTGGATTTTCTAGAACTCTCACAATACCAGACATCTATAAATGAATGAGGCATGAGCTCTATTGATTCATTTGCTATTGATTAACTTGAAAGTGAAAATGTAATCTTTGCTGCTGCAGGAAAGGCAGCGGATGTCAGACAAGTTGGAAGACACCAGTCTGCGGCTTAAAGATGAGATGGATCTGTACAAGAAAATGATGGATAAACTGAGACAGAGCCGGCTGCACTTCCAGAAGGAAAGGGAAGCCACTCAGGATGTGAGTCCGCTCTTTGGGCTTTGGGGAATGGGCATTCAGCTCATTTGGTATTTACAGAGTATTTAAGAGTTGGGAAGTAGCTACTCCCACGACCCTTGCTATACCATGAATGTAAATCTGTAGAAGTCACACCGTGTGTCTTCCTGCTTATCATTCGGTTCTCTGACATGTCCTCCATCTCTTTAATCAATAAACTACTATTTTTTAGCTCATTGAAGACTTGAGGAAGGAGCTGGACCATTTGCAGATGAGCAGAGGACGGAGCTTGTCTTCTGGGCAGTGTGAACTCAACGCCAAGACCAGGGAAGCAGAACTGGAGCAAGAAATCAGGAAGCTCAAACTGGTGATTACCTCTGACACTGTGGTCTCCAGAACAAAGGAACTTTGGAGGCCTCAGAATTTCACAGCTTATTCCCATGCAACATCATTAATGTCTGCCATAGGTGCAGGTTGATTACCATGAGCTTGAGTTCATAATATCGCCAATGTTATTTATGTGTGAAGTTGCACACGGGTGTTACGCTGATTCACACGTGTCCATCACTGACCGTCCCTTCTGTCTGCAGGATAACCAGAAGCTCCGGGATCAGAACGACGACTTAAATGGCCAAATCCTCAGCCTCAGTCTGTATGAGGCAAAAAGTCTGTTTTCCACCCAGACCAAGGCTCAGTCTTTGGCCGCTGAAATAGACTCTGCCTCCAGGGATGAGGTAAGAGACACATTCTCCCCCCAGGGATGAGGTAAGAGACACGTTCTTCCCCCAGGGATGAGGTAAGAGACACGTTCTCCCCACAGAAATTTTACACGTGTTTCTCAGGGGCCACAGTCTGCGATTTAATACTGCGACTCCCCAAGAGACAGATATTGGGAGAGCCCAGTCTATCCACAATCCCTCGCTACCATTTTTATTATTTGTTTGCAGCTCGTGGAGGCCTTAAAAGAACAAGAAGAGATCAACTACCGACTACGGCAATACATGGACAAAATCATCCTGGCCATTCTGGATCATAACCCCTCCATACTGGAAATAAAAAACTAATCTCCCCTCTGTCGAAAGCAAGAATCGGAGGAGAAGACGCTTTTACCGCACAGAACATGATCTGATGGGAATATGGTGACACACTTTTAAATATCTGTCTGTAGAAGTCATGCCCGTGGCCATCACCGGAATTCTGCCGTTTTGGTAAAATGTGAATATGACATTTGCATTTATGATCCCCTCGTTTTCTGAGGCATGTAAATTGTGTCTGCTGCAGATGGATAGAGCTCGACAGGCTGGATACGTGTGACTCTCACATGAATGCTCTTCTTTTAAGCCACATTTATGCCAAGCGGCTCTGTCATGTCTGTTTACAGACCATAGACTGTTTGGGACAGCATACTAGAGACTTCTAGAGGCCTCCAGGTCCCATTTGAAGCAGGATTAGAGCACGTTCCAGTCTACACATATGTTTACATGTGAGTGTAATTTTGTAAACACAACTTCAAAAGAGACGATGCCTGCCCCGGGTCGTTCTGGAGATACCAAGCGGTGGGAGATGTATAGCGTCTGTAAATAAACCAATGGGTTGCTGACCCATAAAGGGTTAACATTAGCCCATTTTGGGGTATGTACTATGAAAAGCAAGCCCCCCTGCCCATCAGAGTGTGCACTCTGTTGAAGGCTTATCATTTTCTGTATGATGGCAGGGTGCGTACATACAGGGGGTATGTACCGGGGCAGTAACTGGATCACTTGCATGGGTTTCTGGGTTTGTGCCTTCATCCTACTCCATACATTCCCATGGACCATTTCTTTACTGTTTTCCACACCTTGTAAATATGTAAATAAAGTAGAGATTTGTACGTTTTGTCTCAAAGTTGAGTGAAGATCTGCGCTGGTTCTTAAAGTGTGGCGCCGGCTCTGTCTGTCTGCGCACCTTTGCTGTATTCTTCATTAAATTGTATCGCTAGTAATAGTGCGAGGAGCTTTGCGCCAAACATTAGAACAATCGCTTCGCGTGATCCATGCGATCGTGTAAATTGTAGCCGTTTGCTAAAGGCCGGAGATGGATGCAGACTGTGTGCGCGGCACCACCGGGCACCGAGTCATTGTGGAGAGCCCCGATTCCTGTTCCCTCTCATTAGCCCAGGCACTGGCTCCTTCTTATTAGCCCAGGTGCTGTCGCTCTCTCTCTCTCTCTAGCCACGGTTCTCTCTTGTTAGGCCCAAATCTGGATGCCATACTGACCTCTTCCCCATGAGCCCTTTCGGGGGTAGTGGGGGTGGCTGAATTCTTAGATACTGGGGGTAAAGCTGCCCCCATGAATTTGCGTTATAATAAAAATGCATGCGTGAGAACTTCATTCCACTTGCATTACGGCAGCCAGGGTACGTATACAAGAGGTAGGGGGGACCCCGGCATATGATAGGTAACAGGCAGAGGCAACCACAGTGATGCTGTCCTCCAAGGGCCACACAATAACAATGACAGCTCTGCCCTAGACCCAGGTACATACACAATAGGTAGGGGGGACCCCACCATTTGACAGGTAACAGGCGGAAGCAACCACAGTGATGCTGTCCTCAGGGGGCCACACAATAACAGTCACAGCTCTGCCCTGGACCCCAGGGAGCCCACATTCTACCCTAAACCTGTAGACACATCCATGGGGTTGATCACTTCCCTAGCTCCCCCCATGCACTGACTCCCTAATAAATGCAGCGTACGGCTAAATACAGAACGTGAAGACATCATGGAGGGAGGCTGCTCTTATATAAACAGATGAAGTGTAGAGCGAATACATGCATAGAGTCTATACTATATTATAGAGACACGGCACCTATATTAAAAGGATCAGTTATAGAGACACGGCACCTATATACAGAGCTGTAGCTAGCTCCTTTTGCCCCCATGGCAAGAATGGAAAATTGTTGCCCCCAGCTATTTTTTTTTTACAGAGGTTATTTTATTTACACTGCCCTTACACACACCTGTCCATAAACACACATACACGCTGCCTTTACCCCCACCTGCCCATAAACACACATATACGCATACACTGTCTTTACACACACCTGCCCATTAATACGCATACACTGCCACTACCCATAAACACGCATATACACATATACTGCACTTACACACCTGCCTATACGCACTGCCTTTACACACATGCCCACAAACACACATACACTGCCCTTACACAAGCCTGTCCATACACACGTGTATACACATACACTGCCCTCACACTCCTGTCTTTAGACACACACCAGCTTACAAATACCTACACTGCCCACACATAAATAATAAGGAATAATTATAGACACGGCACCTATAGAAAAAGGATCTATTAAAAACAACTTTATATAAAAAGGATTGATTGTAGAGACAGCACCTATATAAAATGCATCCAGCAATGCATCCAGCATAAGGAAGACCCGAGTGATAGAGATCAGCATTTTGTACATACAGAGTCCGGGGCTACTCCTAAGAGGGCGTCTCGGTATAGGGCGAGCTACGAGTTCTATTTTTAACACCCCAGCTCGGCGCGGTGGCCAAGTGGTAAGGCGTCGGTCTCGTAAACCGAAGATCACGGGTTCGAACCCCGTCCGTGCCTGTTGGCTTTTGCGCCCGCAATAAGTTTCTCTGTGGTTAGTGTTCCTGCTCATTGCTTTGATAGGTCGCCCGGAGGCGCTTTTGTTATGAAACAGAGGGAATCCGTTATTTGTTTACCGAACGCAGTCTCGTTCCCCCCATCGGTACCAACTGCAAAGTCACCTGCACCGACCCCCTGTAACGGCCACACGAGGGAGACATTCGCCAGAAACACGGCATGGCGTGGTGGCCTAGCGGTAAGGCGTTGGCTTCGTAAACCAAAGTTAAAAATGGGCTTGATCCCCGTCGGTGCCTGCCGCGTAGTATTATTATAAAGACGCCCTCCCACGGACAGCACAGATAAATCCTCTATTCACATCACCTCCAGCCATCCCATTAAAATATATATCCGCTTCTTGCACCCGCAGTGCTATATTTTCCTTTTTAATGTCCCGAATAATCTCTGATCTCACGCATGTAAATGGAGAGTCTGGCTGGGGAACCGTCCCATAAACTAAAATGGTCCCGTGAAACTGGGTGAGGGTGCATCCCCGCCTGCCTCCAGCAGAGGGAGCGCTGGGAATTGGTTGATGGTGCATTCCCGCCTGGCTCCACCAGAGGGAGCTCTGTGCCCATTGTGTAGGGCTTTGGAATACGATGGCACTACATCAAACAGTGATAGTGTTTTGCTAACAGCAGGCGAATGATGCCGATGGATGCTAGGAAGGCATGTGATGGGTTAAATATTCTACATACACAATCTACGTGTCTGAAATTCACATCTTTATTCCAAGCTCCTTTGTTTTCTAAAGGAACAGGAAATAAACCACAAACCTACTGAACTAGGAACAAGAAACCAGCAGCGTAACATGGGTGCCGTCCGACCCAAAAACCTGGCCTTTCAGAGGAAAGCAGGATAAGGTTTACGAGCCACGTCCTGCAAAAAAAACAATCCCTCCCCTGTGGCTACAGCCAGAACATTTCCACATAGTAGATTAAAGTAAAAATACAGAACTACAGAAAAATGATTAACATTTAACTTGTGGAATATGTCACAACGAGGAATCCAAGAAGTAGATTTTCCGGCGCAGGCGCTTCCTGGTTCTGGCAGCGACGAGACGGTAATGTCAGATTCCAGCAGAGAGAACAGTTCTGGGGTAGATAAAGCTCCAGAGAGGAAATAGATCACTACATCAATAGAGAAATAAATACATAAACTAATTGTCCTGAACAATGACCTAACACCAGCCGAGCGGGTCAAGTACCATATACACGGCCCCTACTTCTACTGGCCAGCCCAGCGGGTCGAGCACCGGGTGGAGGTTTGCATTTTGCAATCCCTATCCTCCCATAATCAATGAAAACCACCTGTCATTCGTTTTGCCCACAGGCCAGAAAAGTGGATTTTCTTTGGACCCCAAAGATTACCTTTCGGACAGATTCTTCTAAGGAAAATGACTTGGGCAAAAGATGCAAACAAGAAGTTCTTTGCAACCTGACCTTCTGGCCCAGTCCTCAGTTCCAGTTCGTGGTGGGGATCAAGTTTAAAATGTAAATTCCAATAAGAAGCAGCTGTTCTCAAACTCTCCTCCTTTCATGGTTCTGCATCCTCAAACTGCCCCTCCACTGCAGCGTTAGACACACAGCGCCACCCCATGGAGGGAGTGTGACATACACTCGGGATGAAAGGCATCTCGTCTGCCCATGGGTTTGCAGAGACCACTAAAGGCTTAAAGCAAAAGACGTCATCCAGCGCGGCCTGGTCTGCAGGTAACGAGAACCGATTAGTACATAGGGGCGGCTTCAGAATTACCCCGACCGGCATTCATGTGCAATCACCTCCAAAAATCCGCCAAACATCCTGGGTGTGAACGCAGGAGACCACACCTGGATCCGCCAGAAACGGGAGCCCCCGATGTTATAACAATAATGTGTTACAGACCACATACCGTAAACAGGACTGTCACACATACAACACAGTAACACTCAGTGGAATGTCCTACCGTACGGGTGGTCTTCAAGGGCAAGCATCTCTGCGTCCCAGTCTTCCTTCTCGTAAGTACAGCCTGACATATTCCCGGTTTGGGGGGAACCTTCATCGCATTTCTCGCCCTCCTCCTGAAAAAACCCGGTGTAAAGATGTCCACCTTCCACCCAGGCCTCGCAGGATGAATCAGAGCCAACACTCTCAGAATCAGAGGTCTGCAGCATGTGATTCTCTGAAACATAGAACAAGACTATGGTTAGACAAAGACACATCTGCTGGTGAAACCCACCACACCTCTGTGGGATCCGACAGCGGCGCAGAGACGACGCGCTGCGCCCAGTAATGGAACGAATGATCCTAGTGAGATGATAAAAAGGAAGAGTTAAAATAATCCACCTTCAGCAAAATCTTCCCTCTCGGAGTCGGGGCTTTCATCGGGTTCCATGTTCTCAGTAACATCATCTCCCGAGTTGGTTGAAGCTCCTTTCCACGGAAGCCCACCGGCCACCGACCACGGAGCCCAGCCGCAGTTGTGTGTTTTTCCGTCAGATCGCCCGTAGAGATCCTCATCTTCAAGGCCACAGATATTTAAAGCGACATCCGCTGAGGAAATAGCAAATATGGAGGATCCTATGATGTCATTCTGTGATTAGAGCAACAGCAGAGAAGGACCCGGCAGCTCTGCTCCAGAGAGCCTATCGCTCAATTCATCTGGCAAACGGCCCCAAGTTACGCTGTTTAACGGCCACCATGGGATTTCAGAGTCCAACGGCCGAAGAGGAGTCCAACAGGGTCAAAGATCTCTGCTGTAAATTCGGGGGGGGGGGGGAGTTGAATCTATGCTATAAATTCTGCGCGAGACTCTAGAGACCGTAACCGGAAGATTTCGTTCTTACCTCTGTCAGAGTCTAGAAGAAGAATGGAGACGGGCGACGCACCACATGCTCCGCGGGCGCAGAGCGACCTCGCATCATGCGCCTGCGCAGAGAATGAAACTCCAGCTTAATGTCCATTCAAAGTCCACAACTTTACCACCACCCCCCCAGGTCACCGGCACCAACCTCTGCCACTCACAATAACCCCAGCAGCCAGTGGACAAAAACCACCGAATAAACTGTGCCCAAGGGGCTCTGCACCGGGACACACCCACTCTCTGAGGGGCTTCCTTCCCCACTCACACTCGGCTCCCACTGCTGCTGTTACCCACGATTAACTCTCCCTACTGCCACTCACTACCCCTCACTCAATTACTTACCCTCGGCTCTTCCCTTTTCTCCATTAACCCAGCCGTCACCACAGTCCGCACGTGACGTCACCACGTTCCGCGGAGACACGTAACCCTACTTCCGCTCAGACCACGCCCCTGCCGTCTTCTAGATCCGCCCCTCAAAAAGCTATGCTTGGTGACCACGCCCCCACGAACGGGTTTAGGAGGAGAGATCGTTTTGAGCGGCGAGAAATCTGGCCTTGATACATTCCAAGTGTCCCTGTCCAGTCTGCCCAGTCCCTCTTTGTTCCTCAGATCTCTGATGCCTCGTTTTCTAGGAGTGCAGAGCTGGTTATGAGGGTAACACAGGGTTCTACAGCCTTAAAGCCCCAATAATGGTGAATGCAAACCCTGCAAACGCACACTTCTCTGTCCCGTTGCCAGTAACTGTGGCTTTTTCCCCATTTTAGGGGCGATTGTTTGTGGTTGTAGATTAATAAAGATTTAACAAAACGGGGGGGGCTGCTAACCCTTCGGCTTTACTATTCCATAGCCCCAATGAGTCGTCGTCTGAATTGTACCTCCTTTTAGGTGTGGCCAGAGCACTGTTGGGGGGGGGATTTATTATGTATGTATGTATGTATGTATGTATGTATGTATGTATGATATACACGTGAGCTGGCGTGTGCGTGCACGTAAAGCGGTTGAGGCTGTTTTACAGAGATTTCTTTATTCCCCAGGAAAGGTTAAACAGCAAAAACACAACAAAGAAATAATTGTGAATGGGGCCCCCGGGGAAGCACAATGAGAAACGTTTGATAAAAAGCAGTCAGACATGCCCTGCTTGTAACAAGGTGTACTGGCTAATAAATAGCTCCACATTGTCTCCTTCAAGCGTCTTCATGGCTCTCCAGTGGAGGGCGCTGCAATTCTCTGGTCTGCCTTCGGGATGACGGAGTTCCTCCTTTATATAATCCAACCACAGACCTGCAACAAGAACATTAAATGAGAGGCGCGGGCGGGCGCGCAAAAAAAAAAAAAAAAAAAAAAAGCGGCGCAGACGGGCGCGTGAGAAAAAAACCGGCGCGGGCGGGCGCGTGACAAAAAAACCGGCGCGGGCGGGCGCGTGAGAAAAAAACGGCGCGGGCGGGCGCGTGACAAAAAAACCGGCGCGGGCGGGCGTGTGAGAAAAAAATGGCGCGGGCGGGCGCGTGACAAAAAAAACCAGCGCGGGCGGGCGCGTGACAAAAAACCCGGCGCGGGCGGGCGCGTGAGAAAAAAAAACGGCGCGGGCGGGCGCGTGAGAAAAAAACCGGCGCGGGCGGGCGGGCGCGCGAAAAAAAGACGGCGCGGGCGGGCGGGCGCGCAAAAAAAAAAAAAGCGGCGCGGGCGGCACAGACCAGGCTTTACGGCTCCAAACTCCCTCAGGGCTCGCTCGTAATACTCCCGCAAATTCTGCATCTCACAGGATTCCTAAAAAGGGGGGGTGGGGGGGGGAGATTACATAGTGTGTGAGCGTTGAACTTATTGTACAGCGCTGCGGAATAGGACGGCGCTATACAAATAATATTAACAGACACACTGTACAGCGCTATATAAATGGACATGAATTATATCTGCATGCAAACGGCCGGGGTAGTAGATATCCGCCCTGGAACCAGTATCTGCCCCGTCAAACAAACAAACACTCACCTGCCCCTTCTCAATTTCAATCATGTTTTGGAAAAACTCCTCGGAGAATGGGCGGCACTCGTGCAAACTGTAAGACGACACAGAGAGAGCGTCAGAGACGGCGGGCGAGAGGTCCACGCAGAGAGCAAGATGCCAGTGAGATCATGTAGAGGGCAAATATACATAAAACATTATTCCTCCCCACTGTAGCACAGCGGATGGGCGGCTTACCTGCTGAAGACTTTTTTTGCTTTCTTGTATCCCTTTGTCCTGAACGCCCAGTCCAAGTATTTCTCTTTCATAGTCTTTGATACAGTTTGAACTGGGGCCAAGATGGCTTTCTGCAAAGCGTTAGCACACCGTTAACATGGCCTCGGCCAGAGACCCCCACGACCTTCAGACATGGAGACAGAGCGCGGCTGAGAGTGTTCAGAGTGCGGTAGATGGGTTTACCTGGTAAAGAGCTTCGGTCGCGTCTGGATGATCGCCGCGTTTCTCGCTCCATTCAACTCTCAATGTCCACAGAGGTAAAAGGTCCTGCGCAAGACACAGAAAGTGGCCTTATTCCCCCAATTACCCCCCGCAGCCTGCACGCCCCCCCAGGACCAGGACAGCACCAGCCCGGCCCCCCAGCCGGTCAATTGTTCTGGCAAACAAACAAAGGTGGACGTACCCGGCCCCCGACATCTCTAAATGCCTCCTCAAACACTTCTGCCACGACACTTCTCTTCTCCTGGATGAGAAGCTCCAGGCGGAGCAGCCACAGAGCTACGGAGCCACTAAATCGCTTGGTGGCCGCTGCGGCAACGTCCACCGCAGACGCAGATTCGCCGGAAGCCACGAGTCGGGATATCTGCAAAAACATGCCGCCAGCAAAGTTAACGCTTTAACTGCCGTGCAAGGTGTTAGAACAATACTTCTCACTCGTTACGGTGGAAGAACCTAGGAAGCAGCGCCACAGCCGGGGGGGGGTATAGTTTATAAAATTTTAAACCATTTGGGGTTTCCCGGGTACACAAGAAGGGATTACAAATAATAAAAACTAGCAAAATAAAAAGAAAGGGGGGGGGGATTCACAGGGATCATCAGCGCGTGAACACAACAGCCTCTTACCCACTCTGCGCATTTCTCCTCAGACAGCAAACGGGCTTCGTCTGCTCCACGAAACGCAGAAAACAATCTCTCCCGTCTCTGGAAAACGATTCACCCGGGTCACCGATACAGTAATCACTCATCAGACTGTCAGATCCTGGGGACGCCCCCCCCACTACACCCGTCAGCTCCTGGGGACGCCCCACCCCCCCCGCTACACCCACTCAAGCATCAGCTCCTGGGGAACGGCCCCCCACACACCTGTCAGATCCTGGGGACGGCCCCCCCACCCACTACACCCGTCAGCTCCCGGGGACAGGCCCCCCCGCTACACCTGTCAGCTCCTGGGGACGGGCCCCCCGCTACACCTGTCAGCTCCTGGGGACGGGCCCCCCCCACTACACCTGTCAGCTCCTGGGGACGGGCCCCCCCCACTACACCCACTCAAGCATCAGCTCCTGGGGACAGGGCATCCCATTATACCTCTAGACTGTAAGCACCTCAGATTCAACTACCTTGGAGACCAACCTACCACTTGGACAGCATGGAGGCAACACGCTGCAGAGGGCCGATCTATAAAGCGCCATCGAGAAAGGGTCACACGTGACGCCGATCTACATTCAGCACTAACCTGTTGCTGCAGCTCCTTGCTGTTCGTCTTGCGCTTGAATCGCTCCAGGCAGAAGTTTATGTATAAATCCCACATGGTCGCTGCAGCAAGAAATACGAGTCGGTCAGCGGCCGACGTCACCGGGAATCATTTCCACAAAGCTGCCGCTCAATGCGCTATTAATGCAACCTGATGGCAAACGCCTGCTCTAACATCGAAGTCCTAATCTAAAGTATTATCCGATAGCATATTGGTCTGCGCCGTAATATAAACCACGTAAACGAAAACATAAACAAAAATATCAAGGGAGAAAAGATGTAATAGAGGAACTGCCACAACACCTCCAGCTGGTAAAGTTAGAGCAAAAAGAAAAATATATACAAAATCGATACATTCCGGAGCGTGCGGCAAAACAAAAAAACAACATTAAATACATGCTTGTTGCATCAATGTTTAAAATGCAGAATTGAACAAACAGAAAACAAGTGATATAAAATACAATCTATTTGCAAAACAAGTGTCAGCGACCTGAAGCGTTTCGCCCTCAAGCGGCTCCAGACGTCTGACCCTACAATCCAGGCAGACGTCCGCGATCGCCCCACTTCTGAAATCCGAATTGAAGCTGGTGAGGGATTCACGCGGGCCTTAAAGCTTACAGCGTCCGTATTAAGCCAGTTCTACACACGAGAAGCCCCTTGAGGGCGAAACGCGTCGGATCGCTGGCACTTGTGTATTTGTTTAGAAAATTGTATAATATATGAATTGTTTTCTAGATGTCCGTTTGGCGCATGCACCGCAATTGATAGATTTTGTTATTCCTGCAATAACCCCAACATATTACTCTCTCGCCCTCTCTAAACAGTCCGCTAGACATTCTGCGCACAACGACCACTTCATAACCCAGCCTGTGTAAAAGCGGGGAGAGGAACCCGGCAGCGGAATAAAGTCTTTCCGAGACCTGTTTGCACGGCCTCGAGCGCCGCTTCATAGACCGCCCCGCAGCGCTGCTCCTTGCGTCCCACGTCCAGAGCTTTTCCTTGCTTGGAAGTGTATTCTGACGAAGATGGGGATTCCGTCTCCAGCTCCTGGCGGGCCATGAAGTCCCACATGAGAGGATCCTGCGCATGGACGGCTTGCAGACTGACACAAAGACAGGAGTCCGATTAATTGTCTCAAAGCATGCTAATTAAAAACAGAAGCCACCGCATCTACCCTGGAGATCAGGGGCCCGTCTCTCACACTCACTCGTCAAGGATTTCCTTCTGCAGGTCCTGGGTGAAGTCAAACATTTTGGCGATGGACAGAAGACTGAGATGGAACGCGGCACCTGCAGGAGGAAAATACACCCACTGACGTCGGGCGAAGGACAAACAATGGAGGAGGAAACGCAGCATTGTGCCCACCGTGACTCCCCGAGCACAGAACCCAAGGAAAGCGCTTCCCAACACGCTGCCAGGAACTGGAAATCAAGACGTTTGCCCCTCATTTTATGGCACCTCTGTACAAAATACAAACGTCATCTCTTTGCCTCTAAACGAATCGTATTTTTCTGGAGACACTTCACACGCGGCTCGTGGAGTAAAAGGAGTTGCATGGAACGGCCTCCCGGGGGGTCAGACTGCCGCCACCAACAAGGGGGAGAACAGAAGGCCAAAATGTGGCGTTTTGGTTTTAAAATCTGCCATCAAATTATTAAGAAGAATTCCGCTTCTTACCTTTTATTTTCTGGATTGCAGATTTATAAACGACTCTGGCGAGGCCACCGCTAAGGATTTCTTCAGAATACTCCGCTTCACCCTGCCGTATAAACACATTCATAATCGGTAAATGTAAAATAGAGACCACCCAGCAGGGGGGATAACAGCCCACCGCAGCAGCAAAGACCCCCCCCCCCCATTGACTCTACAATCAGGATTATGTAAAGATTTCTGGACCTGGACCCAACAAGCTCGAGTCGCTTAATGAAGTAATGAATGAGGTGTCCCAGACGAGGTCCCCAATGAGCATTTAGTAAAGAACGCTAAAATTGCTTACGATATCCATTTTGGCCTTTTCTAGATCGGCTTTTTCTTTTCTCTGTTTTTCTGCATTCATCAGCTCCATTCGAAAATACTAAAAAACAAAAGTCCCATTCCACATCAACGACGCGCACCCACAGCTAGAAAAATCACACCCACTCCACCCAATGAATATACGCTGCTGTCCAACCGGTGCCCTGGGGGGCCAAGACCGGCACAGCCATGTTAGCGACACCTCAGGGCTCACCTCTTCGTACACTTTGGGTGACTCTGGGTGGAAGCGCAAACCTCGGAGGAAGAGGAGTCTCGCACTTTCAGACGAAAGCTGATCCTCCATCTCCCACTTGGCTGCCATGATCCACAAACCTGAGAAGAAAAAAAAGCATTTTAGGGGGACGCGGCATTTCATAAACCAGATTTCTGTGACATCACCCCCCCTCCCCCAAACAGGACAGACCCTGAATCTGGTACAAAACGCTCTCACCTGGTTTGTCCGCGTGGACGGCCAGCAGAGAGGAGAAGGTCTTGCTGAGCTCCAGTTTGCAATTCTAGAAAGAAAAAAACATGAGGTGGGCGAGACGTTCTGCGTGCAGCTGGAGCAGAGCATTACACCGGCGCTCGCTAGCAGGGCCAGTCAGCGACATACTGATGCCAAGTGACGCCGAGCGCATTCCAAGACTCACCCATTTCTTACAAAATGCCACGTGGGACATCCAGAGCTGCAGATCATCCTGAAAAAGAGAACGAACAGCTAAAGAAAAACCTGGCGAACACACGACTTCGTCCACTGAATTCCAATACAAAACGTAGCGTACGGGAGCGCCGGGAAACGCGCGCCAGCCTCGCCGCTCCCGCCCCGGAACCGCGCGCCAGCCTCACCCACCCCCCCTCCCGCCGGGAAACACGCGCCAGCCTCACCCCCCCCCTCCTGCCGGGAAACACGCGCCAGCCTCGCCCCTTGCCGGGAAAGGCACGCCAGCACACGGGGCATTTCTCCAGAACGATTCTATGGGGCAGGGGCCGTCTGCGTTACCGGAACGCCTGCAACCATGCGCTATTTAATGCTTCCAGTGTCTCCAAGGGGCGAGAAGTAAAACAGTCCAGCTAGACGGCCTCCGGAAGCAACAAGCAGCTCGGTACTCACCTTCCACTTATTGGTGGCACGATAAAAGAGGCCGTGGATTCTCTGCACGATGGAATAATCGATTTCTCCTTTCTTGAAGGAATATCCGATTCTCTGCAAAGAGAACAGCAGCATAAAAGCACCTGGAAACATGGAGTTAAAAGACCCCGCAGAAGAACGAGATGACGCTCCCCGGACCCCTTTCACATCACACTCACCGTCCGTCTCCTCTTCAGCAGCTCCAGAAAGTTTATTTCATACTAAAAGCAGCAAAGATAACAGCGATTAAAAAACCGGCGGAAAGGGACGTTTCACCCGACGCGTTCCCAGCGATGGCGACCCGCGCCTCGTTTTACCCAACCGCCCATCCCGTCGTTATGCAACAATTAAGATTCTGCGCGCATCAGACGACGACACAACATCCCCCGGCCAGGATCAAAGCCGGAGAAGGAGACGTTTACCTGGACGTAGTTGATAAAATCTGCTTTAGTAACCGATCGCCGCTTTATTTTGTATTCTAGAGCTGTTACTTTCTTGATGACCGATCTGGAAAAAGACACAAAGTAAATCCCAAATCTTGCCTGTAGTTGTAACCCACGGGGCCGAACCGGCAGGAGATGTTTTTACCCCGCTCCCTCAGCCTAACCACTGGAGCCAAAGCAGGGAGAACGGGGCCGTAGGGTGAGGGACCCGACTCACTTGATCTCCTTGGGGGTGAAAAGCCCCACTCTCTCCAACTGCTGTAACTCAGGAATCCTGTCTTCAATCCGCCGCTGTACAAACTCAGCCATTCCTACTAATCACACGTGAACAGTATCCACTTCCTGTGTGCGCTTCCCCGGCGCTCGCACTATAGTTCCGCCCGCACTATAGTTCCGCCCGCACTATGGTTCCGCCCGTTCCGGGCTTCACTGTCCTGCATTCGTTTACTAAGCGCCGGACAGAGGATTAGCCGATTAGCCCACCGGTGATGGCAGCTTGGGTAATGTGGTAGTTATGCGGGGAGCAGACACCCAGGTGGAGGAGCTCCCAGATGAGAGTGTCTGCTGAGTCCATTCAGTCTCCATAGCTGCCAAGCCCCTGTTTACTATGGCATAAGTCCCAAACGTCCCTTTTTGGGGAGGGCCAGTCCCTCTTTGGGCCCCAACCCCACGGGTATAAAACCAGCAGGAAATTAGGTTATAAATTCTTGTAACTAGTGGCAGGCTCAATTAAATATAATGCGCAAGTACACCATACTCCTCCCACACTCCACTCGTTCCAGATCCACACTCCACTCGTTCCAGATCCATACTCCACTCATTCCAGATAAATACTCCTCCCACACCCCACTCATCCCTGATCCATACAACTCCCACACTCCACTCATTCCGGATAAATACTCCTTCCACACCCCCACTCATTCCGGATAAATATACCTCCCACATCCCACTCATTCCGGATAAATACTCCTCCCATACCCCACTCATCCCTGATCCATACTCCTCCCACACCCCACTCGTTCCAGATCCATACAACTCCCACACTCCACTCACTCTGGATAAATACTCCTCCCACACTCCACTCAGTCCTGATCCATACTCCTCCCAATTGTTCCAGATCCATACTCCTCCCACACTCCACTCGTTCCAGATCCATACAACTCCCACACTCCACTCATTCCAGATAAATACTCCCCCCACACTCCACTCACTCTGGATAAATACTCCTCCCACTCTCCACTCATTCCAGATAAACACTCCACTCATTCATGATCCATATTCCTGCCACACGTCACTCGTTCTGGAACCATACAATTCCGACACATCACTCGTTCCGGATCCATACTCCTCCCACACGTCACTCGTTCCGGATCCAAACTCCTCCCACACGTCACTCGTTCCGGATCCATACTCCTCCCACACGTCACTCGTTCCGGATCCATACTCCTCCCACACGTCACTCGTTCCTGATTCACACTCCCCCCACACGTCACTCGTTCCGGATCCATACTCCCCCCACACGTCACTCGTTCCGGATCCATACTCCCCCCACACGTCACTCGTTCCGGATCCATACTCCCCCCACACGTCACTCGTTCCGGATCCATACTCCTCCCACACGTCACTCGTTCCGGATCCATACTCCTCCCACACATCTCTCGTTCCGGATCCATACTCCTATGTGGTTGACGGATCATATAATTCATTAGTTTGTATGAAAGGCCTTGGGCTCTCAGGCACCGCATAGTGATTCGGGGGCTGTAAAGACAAAAGAGAGCCCAGAGTGCCCCCTGGGACCCCTCCCACTGTGCACAACTTCCCCCTTTCCGCGCCTCCCATTACGCACCGGATCGGCCCAGAATGCACCACGCCGGCTTCCCGCGATTTCACTTGAATGGAGGTGGCGCGCGCACAGACCAACCAGGCCTTCTAGCAACCCTCCTCTGAGTGACGGAAGCGCCAGCCAATTAGCACGAGCCTTATCGCACGCCCACGGGTAGAGCCCGCCAATGACTATGTAGGAGGGCGGGGCTGGGTGCGTGCACTGAGAGACGCTGAGGGAATCGGTAGGGTGTCCGCGCGGGCTTTGCGCGCATGGCCCCCGAATAACTGGATGGCACCCCAAAAACAGGGCGGCTCAGCTCCTAGCAACGGAGCACCCCCCGCCTCACTGCCCCAGCCCATTCGCAAAGCCAAGATGGAGCAGATCCAGGCGGACCACGAGCTCTTCCTACAGGCCTTCGAGAGTGAGTCACTCGGAGACCGCGCGGCCCGAGCCCCCATTCTGTTAATCGTCACGGGGATCCGGAGGGAAGGCAAAACGATAAAGACCGCAGGGGCGATTCATTGTGCCGGGTGCCCAGACTGGGAAGCCCTCGGCGTAGTGTCTGTGGGGTATAGGCTGGTACCCCTTAAGGAGTCCTTCCTGTGAAGCGGAAGAAGCTCCCCGCCCCTCCCGTGGGGTATAAAGCTCTGCCCCCCCCATTGCCCTGTGGGATGCAAGATATTCTCCAGGGGGGGGGTATGGGGTCCTGCCCACGTCCATTCTCTTCTCCCGTGGGGTTTGGGGTCCAGCCCCCCCCCCCCCTCCATTCTCTTCTCCCGTGGGGTATCGGGTCCTGCCCTCTCCTCCATTCTCTTCTCCCGAGGGGTATGGGGTCCTGCCCCCCCCATTCTCTTCTCCCGTGGGGTATCGGGTCCTGCCCTCTCCTCCATTCTCTTCTCCCGTGGGGTATGGGGTCCTCCCCCCCCTCCATTCTCTTCTCCCGTGGGGTATCGGGTCCTGCCCTCTCCTCCATTCTCTTCTCCCGAGGGGTATGGGGTCCTGCCCCCCCCATTCTCTTCTCCCGTGGGGTATGGGGTCCTGCCCCCGTCCATTTACTTCTCACGTGGGATTTGGAGTCCTGCCCCCCCCCCTTCTTGTTATGGTCTGATTGCTGTCCCTATGCTTGTGTGTTGAGCCAGACCGTAACATTCAGCTGTCGTCCCGGTTACCGCAGAGATGCTCACCGCTTCTTCTTCCTTTCACAGAACCCACCCAGATTTACCGCTTTCTGCGCACCAGGAACCTTATCGCGGTGAGTCTTGGGGCCGTGGGGGCCGGACGCTTCCTGCTGCGGCTTCAATAACCGCTCTTTTCCCCCCTTTGCAGCCAATATTTCTGCACAGAACGCTCACGTACATGTCTCACCGGAACTCGAGGTCCAACGGCAGAAGGTAAGGACGCAGCGTGCCTGCAGGATAAGGGTGATGAGAGTGATTAGACTTTGTAGAAATTACGTTTCAACGAGTGCAAGCGATCAGTGCCTGTCGTCCGTAAGGGCCTCGTGCCGCTCCCTTTTTCTCGAGGTGCGCGGCTGCGTGTGAGGGTCTCGTGTTACCCGGTAATCCGGTGATCAGCGGGAATTAAAGGCTATCGGCCTCAGTGCGACTATTTCGAGGTAACTTGAGACGTTTGGAAGATGTGGAATGAGCCGATACTGATGGCTGGAAGTTATGGAGGGGCCGCGGGCCCCCGCGGCGGATTCTCTGGCTCTCCACCGAGTGTGAATGAACCGCACCTTCCGGTGGCAGAACGCGGCGGCGGCAGCAGCTTCGCGCCCGCCGGTCGGTTACAGTAACCCTATCCTGTCTGCTCTAATTAAATGAAAATTTCCGTGGCTCGTATTTTGAGCCTCTAGGATTTCTCTGTTAGTCACGTGGCTTTGCTTTTGGAGATGGATCCGGAGGAACTGCTCCTGACTCGGACGCTGTAAACGAGCGGTTCCATGCATCCACTACCCTCTGAGTAAAGTACCCTTCCTTCCGCCACCCGTCAGCGGCTGCGTGTAGATGACGGGGTTGTGCTGGCGTGTAAGCAGTGTGCATGTCCCCGGCTGCCGGTTACTCATCCGCACACGTCTGTTTTTACGCAGGAAGTCCTTTAAGGTGGATGGCATGTTGCTGAAAGTGGAGAAGATGAAGGGCGATCAGGAGTCTCACAGGTAACGGCGAGTTGCTTCTGCTGCATCGGGTGATAAATGGGGGGGGTCATGGAAATAATCGGCATTGCCCTGACGCGAGGAGACGTCTGTTCACGCTAACCCCACGCCGCAGAGCCGGCTGCGGAAACGTCAGCGTGGCTAACGGGGGTGGGGTGTTTGCAAATGTAAAAACGCTATCAGATTCCGCCTCTGAAGGTCTTTCGTGTCCCGCTTTCATTCTAGTTTATCTGCTCACCTGCAGCTCACGTTCACTGGTTTCTTCCATAAAAACGGTGAGTACGGCCGACGCCAAAATGGCCACAATTTATTTCCGGACCTCTGGGGGCTCCTCGTTTTGACGCTGCGCATGTTTCCCTTTCCAGATAAGCCGTCCCAAAACTCTGAAAATGAACAAAGCTGCGTGACTTTAGAAGTCCTGCTTGTGAAAGTCTGCCACAAGAAACGGAAGGTGGGTCCCGGAGCGCGAGCGGCGGGTCGAGTGACGGATCTGCCACGTCGGTGGCTTCTAGATCGAGCAGAATGTTTGTGTGCTTCGCGCTCTGCTTCAGACTGGCAGCGGACACCTTGTCAGGCGAAGCCGTGGCCATAACCTGGTGGCAGGTGGCCTTGCGCAGGTTTGCACTCTAACCCGTGGAGCTTTTTTTTTTTCTCCCCGTTCACGCAGGATGTGAGCTGTCCCATAAGACAGGTTCCTACAGGGAAGAAGCAGGTGCCTTTAAATCCAGACATCAACCCGGTGAAGCCGGGGAATTTGCCGTCACTCGCCGTTTCCAGCAATGAGTTTGAGCCGAGCAACAGTCACACGGTGAAATCCTATTCGCTGCTCTTCAGAGTGACCTGCCCCGGGAGGCGGGAATTCAGCTCCGTGACCAATGGAGAGGCGAACGAAAACATTGGTATGATGTGATGTATGAACTCCTGTAAAGTGTGATGCGTACGTCTGGGTCTGTCCGGGTCGTTCTCTCCACGTCAGCCGTAGTCACTTACTTTGTTTCCGATTAGATGTCTCGGAGGAGCCGCCTGCTCGCAGGAAAAGAAACTCGTCGAATCGGGAGGATGGGGAGAAGACGTTCGTGGCACAAATGACTGTATTTGATAAGAACAGGTGAGTGTCTGAGCTCTTCTAATAAATGCAGCTTCTGGGAGTCTCTTCATTTCACTAAACGGAGCCGATGTTTGTGGCTTAAGGCGTTTGCAGTTACTGGATGGAGAATACGAAGTGGCCATGCAGGAGATGGAGGAGTGTCCCGTGAGCAAGAAAAGGGCCACCTGGGAAACCATCCTCGACGGGAAGGTAAATGCCCCTGGCTCTCCTGATCGGGTATGTTGGTGTTGCCGCCCCGGGGTGTATAATTTACGGCCGATGTTTATCTGCAGAGGCTGCCTCCGTTTGAAACCTTTTCTCAGGGACCAACTCTTCAGTTTTCCCTTCGATGGACGAGCGATACAAATGATAAATCCACTGCCCCGATCGCCAAGCCTCTCGCCACTCGGAACTCCGACAGTCTCTCTCCGGACCTGAAACCTGCATCTGTCAAACCCGCTCACGCCGTGGGTAAGAGATGGAAGGGAAGCTGCGTCTAAACGACTCGCTGCCCGCTAATTGGGACCTAAATAAAAAGTGTAAGCGGGACCTAGCGGTGGCAATAAGGGTGCGAATGAATGAAGTGAGAGCCTGTGGGCAGGGGTGGCTGCGCTGGCTGGAAGTGCTAATGGGTTCCGAGGGGAACAATCGAACCACAGCCGTACCTTTATTTCAGGGGTGTCCAACCTGCGGCCCTCCAGCTGCTGCGGGACTACATCTCCCATAATGCTCTTTCAGCTAAGGGGCTGGCTGAGCGGTATGGGAGATGTAGTCCTGCAGCAGCTGGAGGGCCGCAGGTTGAACAACCCTGCTCTATTTGATAGCCGGGGGTCGCTTTTAACCGTGTAATAAAGCAATTTGTGATCTTGGTGAAATGAGAAGCGCTCAGAACCTGACGGCCTCCCTTTTTCGCAGCTGTGAAGGAATCCTTATCTGATCTGCAGACGAGGAAGGAGAAGGACCTTTCCTGTGAACCGCGCCAGAAACTGCGGATATTTTATCAGGTAGTGTGTTTGGTGTGAAGGGGGAAGTAATAAACTGGGACGCATTCTGAAGGCTTTGGGACCCGTCGTATACTTTCTTCCTTTTGCCCCTCAGTTCCTCTACAATAACAACACGAGACAGCAGACCGAGGCCAGGGACGACCTGCATTGCCCGTGGTGTACGCTGAATTGCCGGAAGCTGTACAGTTTACTCAAACACCTGAAGCTGTGCCACAGCCGATTCGTCTTTAACTACGTGGTAACGGAAAGAATTTCTTGCCCTGGAGTGCAGAATGGTTCTTATCTGCCATCGCTTTCTGTTTCTCATGTGTATATTATATATATAAGTGTATAATTTAGAGACAGACAGCTTCTGCTAATTTACTAACGTGGCCACCAGCTGGCATCATCTCCCTGCTAATGCTGACTGCCATGTAACCTGCGGCCCTCCAGCTGCTGCAGGATTACATCTCCTGTTATGCTTTTTCAGCGAAGGACCTGGCAGAGGAGTATGGGAGATGTAGTCCTGCAGCAGCTGGATGGGTGCAGGTTGGATACCCCTAATGTAGGGGGTACCACGGGATTTCTGGCATCCAGACAGAGCCGCATTTACTTTGCTCCTGACTCTTAATTTCAGATTCATTGGAGGAACAACGGGGACATTTGATTTATATCGGCCTTTTGTGGGGTTTCTTGTTAGAAAATGATTAAAATCGACACTTTTTTTTTTCAGTATCACCCAAAAGGTGCTAGAATCGACGTGTCCATCAATGAGTGCTACGACGGCTCGTACGCAGGAAACCCCCAGGACATACATCGCCAGCCAGGCTTTGCGTTTAGCCGAAATGGCCCAGTCAAAAGGACCCCCATTACTCACATCCTGGTGTGCAGGTAGTAATCCTCACTATATAGAGATCTCGGTGCGAGTTGGATGGCGCCATCATATTCCGAAGCACTGTATAACTTCATAGGCAACTTAATTCCACCTGTGGTTTATAAATCACGTTACCGGATGGAGAGAGATGACCTTTTCGCTCACCCTGATAACTGTTTTTCTTTTTTTTTATATTTTAAGACCAAAACGCACGAAGGCCAGTATGTCTGAGTTTCTGGAGTCCGAGGATGGAGAGGTGCAGCAGCAGAGGACATACAGCAGCGGCCATAACAGACTGTACTTCCACAGCGATACCTGCCTCCCTCTACGGCCCCAGGAGATGGATGTGGACAGTGAGGATGAGAAGGATCCCGAGTGGTTAAGGGAGAAAACGATTACTGTAAGATTCCCAGCCTTGCTCCTTAATTGGAAGCTTAGGCTAACAGGAGATCAGGCTTAAGGTGGATCTGTTGCTTTTGCCTGCGTATTCCAGTTACCGGGGCCCCGGTCTTGCCAGCCTGCCGGTTACTGTGGGTCAGGGTCGGTGGGATGAGGCTGGGAGTAGCGGCCATGGTCTGTTGGCGGAGTTGAGGCATGTGCTTATAATAGGTTTCTCTAATTGCTCTCTCCCTCCATTTAGCAAATTGAGGAATTCTCAGATGTCAATGAAGGAGAGAAAGAAGTTATGAAACTCTGGAACCTGCACATCATGAAACACGGGTAATTAATTCTTACCGGACACAGGATGGCTCCAAAACATCCGTCAGGGACTTAAACGGGACGTGTGGCGTAATGACGTGTGGCAGGCCCTATGCTGGTGTCCACGGGTGGTGGGAGACTGGCTTTGTTTGTCTGACCTTCTCCTTGCTATGCAGGTTCATCGCAGACAATCAGATGAATCACGCTTGCATGCTGTTTGTGGAAAACTTTGGCTCCAAAATAATTGAGAAGAACCTGTGTCGAAATTTCATGCTTCATCTTGTGAGTATGCACGACTTCAACCTCATCAACATATCTACTATAGACAAAGCGGTTTCCAAACTGCGGGAGCTGCAGAGCAAGCTGGACAGAGGAGAGTCTGCCTCCTGCGCCACGGAGGAACCGTGTCACCAAGCACCCACCGCGACAAATGGGTTTTGTGAGACCAACGGCAGAGACAAAGCTCTGGAAAACGACAGTGTCTCAGGGATACCAAAACAGAGCAAAAAAGCAAAGCTGTGAAGGCCGGGCAACCCTTGTCCTCTGAGAAATGGTCGTCTGGGGGGGGGTCTCGCGTGGCCTAACCAACCCCGCAGCTGATTACAGAGGTGGGGAGGGACTGGATTTCTCGTTCTCTGGTGTCTCGTACAGAACGTGCAGCTCTCCTGTGTTTCGGATGGCGGGCTGCACACAGAACTGCGTGTGTTTGTCTCGCTCCTATTTTGCTTCCACGCGATTTCTTTTTCTTCCCTTTTTAAGATATTTGTATGAGATGCAGCTCCCAGCGTGGCTGTTGTAGGATCACGTAGCACTTTGTCGTGTGCCTAGAGCTGCCATTCTGTCTCATACTACTCATGTAGTTCACGGTCCCTTTCTGTTGGGGGGGAATGAAATGGCGTCTCGTTTCCCGCGGTCCCGTCTTTTCAGTTGGACATTCTTTGGAATTAAATGCAAAGAATTTTTACATATGAACTGCAATAAAGACTTTGATTATTATTTATTCCTGTGAGGCGGACAGGAGCCGATCATCACGAGCTGCTGGTTTTGGGTGTAAAACCTGTCATCTTTGTTAGCGTGAAACGTGTTCTGCACTGAATTCTGTGTATTTTAAAGGGATCTATCGTGCACCTTTCAGCCCAACGGCCAGGTTCCCGCTTTTAAAAATAGCCCCTTTGGCCCTTCGATCATGTGACGATATGTGGATTCCCCCCCCCCGAGGCATTTAAATCCAAACAGACTTAACGCGACAGCCCTATTTAACACTGTGCCCTTTGGGGTAATAAAATCCAGAATTGGTTTTAGGTGTGCGGTTTCTGCTCGGACGAGGATGGTTTTCTCCTCTTATCATCTTTTTCTAGGTGTGTAAAGCCGTTGGCGTTCCTTTCGTGCTTTCTGTGACGCGTGTAGAGCCGGATGCTCTGGAAGATAAGTCTGCTGCGCGCTTCTCCTTTCGTGGATATTTCTCATCCGTCACTTGATTCGTGTAACAATAGGAAAGGGTTCTTGACTCGACACGCTGGCTTTAGGATGAATTTTCATTTGCTTAATGTTGTAGATCAGAGTTTTTTTGCGCTTGGCTTCCATTTCGCTTTAGTCTCTGCGTGTAAAACCGAATTTACTTGTAGTTAGAGATCCTGGCAATGTTTGCACAAGGTATGGTGACGGCGCGCTCCCTCCTCGTACGGAAACAGTCATGAAATATCTTGTCCTGTTCGTTTCTAATAAATAATGAAAATAACGGGTGTGTGCGCGCTTTCTTCTTCTACACCATCCTGTTTCCATGGGGGGGTCATCTGATGCAGGGGCCACAGCCATATCTTCTGCTACTAAAGGTATTTTAGAATGTGTGCTGCCCCTGCAAGCCTACACTTACTACCCCAGCAGGATCAGCGCTGCGCATGGTTACAAAAATCCCGTTTATCAGACTTTGTAGAGAAGAGAAACGAGCAAGGTTTTGCATCAAAGCATTTCCATGAAATGTAACATTTTAATGACTTCTCTGCTGTTACAAAAAACATTAAATCATAGGCATGATTCAGACCCCCTATTACGTCGTGAACATCGCGTACCTATCACAGGGCACGCCGGGTCCCACTATTCCAACGTGTGGCTCGCGCATGAACACAGGCATAGCCCAAAATCAACATTTAACACTCGCTGTTAATCTGCGCACACACGCTAAAGTTACAGCGAAGAAAAGGAAAAAGCAAGCGTTACCATAATCCTCGGACCAAACAGACCCAGCGAACGTAACGCAAGCGGAGTATTCCAAGCCGCAGAATAATACAGAAAACGCCCTGAGTGGTGACGTGTAAACGTTCGAGGAGAGGCCGCTAATACTGAAAGGCACTCCGAAAAACAGCAGTCGGGCAAAAAGGCCACAGAATCCTACTATGCAGCAGCAACCAGGGCAGACGCAGCTCGTTCTCAAATACAACAATGGCTGCTATTAAAGGGCCTGAGAAGCACCCAGCGATGGACGCCCTCCCAACATTCGCTGAGACGCTGGTGAATGTGCGCTGTGTGCATATTAACACGACGCAATAACAAAATAAAATCGATTCCCTGGTTATTGGGCCCGAACCCCGCCTGGTACAAAATTAGGCTCAGGGCAGCAGCCAACACCGGAGACGTAGCGGCCCCCCAAACTCTTAATACATCCTTCCGCTAAAACACCAGGATTTTCCAGCCGGGGTGAATAAATGAACAACCAAAATAGAGAGAGTCACATGACTGATCCAGCAGCCAATCAAAGACCACTTCCCGATTGCTTGAACCAATAGTCACTCTTCTTTTATAGTTTGGCCCCTCGCTTACAACTTCCATGTCAAAGGTGACCGTGGCCCCCGGACACACTGGAGGCAGCTGGTTAGTCATTTCTTTACCATTTACATAGACAGCACCTGCAAGAGACAATCTATGTGATGAATACCGACCGCTGTCACACGTCACAAGCATCAAACAGTATAGGCGATGGTACTTACAGAGAGCGTGAGTGAGCATGTGCAAGTACCCACATGGTTCACCTGCTCTGCATTTCATCAACGACTGCTACTCCTGGCGGAGCCTCATCGCACACGCATGCACGCACGCACGCTTAAACACACACGCCATGAATCCAACCACGTCACTACCCCGGGGCTCTGAGGCCAACCTACCGCTTGTACTGATGCAAACAGCCTGATCCCGCTGCAAAGATTCACACTCCAGCTGCCGCTCTGCACAGACACCAATGCTGTCTCGCTTGTCCGTCGGCCCGACAGCCTCCACCCTGCACAAAGCACAAACTACCGTGACTTATCTGACTGCGGAGGGAGCCGATTGTTTCCAGTAATCAATTAGCCCAGGAAAACCTCTATATTTCCCTTCTGCGTGCATAAGGAAGGGTTAACGATAAAGACAGCCATGTGACATTCTGTCACAGGAAGTGAGCTCCTGGCAATAAAATGATGATTGAAACAAATAAAAAAGGATTTCTGGGAAAGATTTGAGGAGTGATGGGACGAGGTAGGATTTTTCCGACAATGTTTAGTTACAAACGTGTTAAATTCTGCAGCGTGGGTGGAACAGCAGCTTTAAAATCAAGAAACTGAGCACAGGGTTTGTCCTACGTGTTCGAAGCGCAGCTCCCGCCACAAAGACACATTAACACGCGACCGTCGCTCCACAGACACATTAACACGCGACCGTCGCTCCACAGACACATTAACACGCGACCGTCGCTCCACAGACACATTAACACGCGACCGTCGCTCCACAGACACATTAACACGCGACCCTCGCTCCACAAAGACACATTAACACGCGACCCTCGCTCCACAAAGACATTAACACGCGGCCCTCGCGCCACAAAGACACATTAACACGCGGCCCTCGCGCCACAAAGACACAAACACGCGGCCCTCGCGCCACAAAGACACATTAACACGCGACCGACGCTCCACAGACACATTAACACGCGACCGACGCTCCACAGACACATTAACACGCGACCGACGCTCCACAGACACATTAACACGCGACCGTCGCTCCACAGACACATTAACACGCGACCGTCGCTCCACAGACACATTAACACGCGACCGTCGCTCCACAGGCACATTAACACGCGACCGTCGCTCCACAGGCACATTAACACGCGACCGTCGCTCCACAGGCACATTAACACGCGACCGTCGCTCCACAGACACATTAACACGCGACCCTCGCTCCACAGACACATTAACACGCGACCCTCGCTCCACAGACACATTAACACGCGACCCTCGCTCCACAAAGACACATTAACACGCGACCCTCGCTCCACAAAGACACATTAACACGCGACCGACGCTCCACAGACACATTAACACGCGACCGTCGCTCCACAGACACATTAACACGCGACCGTCGCTCCACAGGCACATTAACACGCGACCGTCGCTCCACAGACACATTAACACGCGACCGTCGCTCCACAGACACATTAACACGCGACCGTCGCTCCACAGACACATTAACACGCGACCCTCGCTCCACAGACACATTAACACGCGACCCTCGCTCCACAGACACATTAACACGCGACCCTCGCTCCACAGACACATTAACACGCGACCCTCGCTCCACAGACACATTAACACGCGACCCTCGCTCCACAAAGACACATTAACACGCGACCCTCGCTCCACAAAGACACATTAACACGCGACCGACGCTCCACAGACACATTAACACGCGACCGTCGCTCCACAGACACATTAACACGCGACCGTCGCTCCACAAAGAAACATTAACACGCGACCCTCGTTCCACAAAGACACATTAACACGCGACCCTCGCTCCACAAAGACACATTAACACGCGACCGTCGCTCCACAAAGACACATTAACACGCGACCCTCGCTCCACAAAGACATTAACACGCGACCCTCGCTCCACAAAGACATTAAACCGCGACCCTCGCTCCACAAAGACACATTAACACGCGACCGTCGCTCCACAGACACATTAACACGCGACCGTCGCTCCACAGACACATTAACACGCGACCGTCGCTCCACAGACACATTAACACGCGACCGTCGCTCCACAGACACATTAACACGCGACCGTCGCTCCACAGACACATTAACACGCGACCGTCGCTCCACAGACACATTAACACGCGACCGTCGCTCCACAGACACATTAACACGCGACCGTCGCTCCACAGACACATTAACACGCGACCGTCGCTCCACAGACACATTAACACGCGACCCTCGCTCCACCGACACATTAACACGCGACCCTCGCTCCACAGACACATTAACACGCGACCATCGCTCCACAAAGACACATTAACACGCGACCGTCGCTCCACAGACAAATTAACACGCGACCGTCGCTCCACAAAGACACATTAACACGCGACCGTCGCTCCACGATGACACATTAACACGCGACCGTCGCTCCACGATGACACATTAACACGCGACCCTCGCTCCACAAAGACACATTAACACGCAACCCTCGCTCCACCAAGACATTAGCACGCGACCATCGCTCCACAATGACACATTAACACGCGACCCTCGCTCCACAAAGACATTAACACGCGACCCTCGCTCCACAAAGACACATTAACACGCGACCCTCGCTCCACAGACATTAACACGAGACACCAGATATTCTTCACGGAGCGCCGCCGCAGCGCAGGCCGGATAAAGGGACCAGGATGCGCCCCGACGTCACGCCCGTGACTAATTCCTCGGTTCCGGTGCGAAGGGAGACAAAGGTCGAGCTTCTCACCTGAACGTCAGCGTTTGCCCAAAAGAGTAAGTGGCAGCTTTAGAGTAGAGGACTCCGCGGCCAACGCAATCATTTCGAAGGGCGATGTTCCTTCTGCTACTCAGACTGTACCCTTCAAAGCCGCCACTCCACTCTGTCAAAAAGAAAAGGGGGCAAACGTGAGCACGGTGGGGTGAGTGGCCGCTCCACGCTCATAATCTCTTTACTGCTGTGATCCGGAATATTAAAATCGTGTTCAAATGAAGGTTCTGAAGGAAACTTTGCGCTGGTGTAACAGCCGAGCAGCCGTGAAGTGTTCACTTCCGGAGCCATAGAACATAAATCCACCCGTATGGACACACAGGCTGGGCCCCACCACACGATGACCCCCCCATCCACCGGAATCACACAATAAAGCGCATGGCCTGGCCCCGTTCCCCCGTGATGAGCCTGAAACCGGCAGCACAAACATACCGTTCTCAGAAACGCAAATGATTTTGCTAAACGTAACCCAAAATGTTTTTTACGGCCACGGCGTTAACATTAAACCGGTTCTAATGCTGCAATCTACCGTGCGGGAGCAGGCCGGTCCGCCCCAGCTGGGGAACACTCCACGGACTCCACTCCTGTCTCCCATCAGCCCGGCCGCACACCCTGAACTGATAATCGGTATTGGGGGCGACGTGCAGCACAATGAACTCCGGCTCCGAGCCCACGTACACGTCTTCAAAGTGATTGGATGAATTCTTGCGATACTGAAGACGATAATCCTGCGCCAAAAAATCGTCGTCAACCTGCAGGCAGAAAACAGGTTAATAAGCAGGGGCCCTGAGAATGGCGCAGACAGACATACATATATATGATATACACATACTATATGTGCCAACAGACAGATTTCAGGGTTAATAACGTTCTTCCCATTGGGGACATAATACCCAGAATCCCCGGTACAGATATCTAACTCTCCTTACAACATAATAAGACGGCATAGGGGTCCCCAACGGCACCAGGGCATTAATGCTCCTTACTACATTATAACATGGCACCAGGGCCCTCTGGGTATTAATGCTCCTTACTACATAATAACATGGCACCAGGGCCCCCTGGGTATTAATGCTCCTTACTACATAACATGGCACCAGGGCCCCCTGGGTATTAATGCTCCTTACTACATAATAACATGGCACCAGGGCCCCCTGGGTATTAATGCTCCTTACTACATAATAACATGGCACCAGGGCCCCCTGGGTATTAATGCTCCTTACTACATAATAACATGGCACCAGGGCCCCCTGGGTATTAATGCTCCTTACTACATAATAACATGGCACCAGGCCCCCCTGGGTATTAATGCTCCCTACTACATAATAACATGGCACCAGGGCACTCTGGGTATTAATGCTCCTTACTACATAACAACATGGCACCAGGCCCCCCTGGGTATTAATGCTCCTTACTACATAATAACATGGCACCAGGGAACTCTGCAGGAGAGCCGGGAATATTGAATATTCCCAGCTCTGCATTACGAAGGGTTAACCCCAGCAAGTTTCTTCTGCCCACAGTTTAGTGAATAAATGCCATGATCGGAGTCACTTACCTTGCACCACCTCACCAGGATACCCCCAGGCCTCTCAATCAGCTCATCAATTTGCACAGGAGGCCTGGATGCCACCGCTCCATGTTTAGAGATGTGATTTCGAGCTACTGACAGGAAGGAATCATCCAGCTGGGCAGAGAGACAGGGGGCTTCCACCAAAGATGGAACCTCCGGCAAACTAAAAATAAGTGAACAGATCAGCAAGTGAAGGGTTAAAGCAGGGGCATCCTCGTCTGCCAGGGAGATTGAGAATCCGCTGCTAGGCGAGTCTGGCCTCGGTAGGGGGGGGTCGCCGGCGCCATCAGCGCAGCAAATCCACAAATCACTGGCGATAACTGCCATTTGCGGCAACTGGGGAGGACCCAAGAGAGACTTCTCTACAAAGCTCTTGGGGGAACAACTAGGCAAAAGGGTCAACAGAATCCATCCACAAGGGTACCCCCAGGCTGCTAAACCCAGGGTTTAAAACGGGGATCGACCCAGCTAATATCCTGCATGTGTGTTCAACTAGCAGGTGCCTGGCCATAGAAACACAGAAATGGGCGACAGACGAATCCACTTGGCCCTTGTGATCTGCACCGCTATATAAACACGATCACATATACACACACTGGCATTCAGATACGGAACACACACACAGGTACACGTATAAGAGCGGCCGGGACTCACCTGTCCAGCTGGATGCGAAGAGCTTTATTTGTAAAACGATACAGGCTCTCGCGTTTACCGGCCGGGCAGGACACGGCAAGCTCTCCTGAATAGGGAAGCAAAGACATTTTAAACATGGGACAACAGAACGGATGAGATAGGTCTGTGCCATAACTATCCGGCCCAGAGCCAGCTCTGCCAACGAGCACCCACCTTCCTTCAGGAGATCATCCGCCGTGCGGACTCCGTGTTCCAAGAGCTTCTGACAGTCATCCAGCGGCTTGATGTTTTCTTCCTCTACGGCATCCACCTGTTGCAGCAGCGTCAGCAGACGCTCGTCCAGAAGCTTTGTGACGGCTCCTTTAAGATCCAGGAAGTGCTGCTGCAGAGCCCCCCGAGTCTGGGCTGCACTATCTTTGATCTGTTGGGGGGGGGCATGCACAGGTGTAATTAACCCTTCATGTAATAAAAGGCAGTCAGGCAAACGTAGCCTGCTACCCTCATCAGTTCCACCGAGCCCCCTCAAACTCCAGCGTCCCCGCTCACTTCCGCCAAGCCCCTGTAGCCCCAGCTCAATACCACCGGCCCCTACTAAACCCAGCAGCCCCGCTCACCTGTTTCCGGACCTGGGTGAGGCCCAGTAACCGGTGCAGCAGCTCCCTCTTGTAGTTACTGGCAGCCTCGATACTCTCTCCAGCCTCCTGCAAGAGAACCTCCACATCGGCTGCCTCCATCCTCACCGCCCAGGGACAGTCCGGTACAGGATACGGAAGTGACTCGAACTACAAATCCCAGCACCCTCTGCGTCGGCAATTGCAAGCGAGGCCAGCGAACCAACCCCGTGTGGTTGCTCTGTTAAAGGATATGGGGCAATAACAGCCGGTGCAGGGTTACTACAGGGGTAATAATACGGGAAGCAGGATTCCAAGTCGCATATTTGGGCAATAATAATAAGTTCTGTAATAACGCAGAGCATGATGTGAAAGCAGGGGCGGGGCGGACCGATGTCATGTGTGGTGTGTCATGTATGTGCTGTGCTGCTTCCCCTTTAGGCGCCAAACTCCTCACACATTTTCCCACAGATAGCTCCGCCCCCATAAGTGACGTCGCTGCTTTAGCGTCGTCTTGTCTAATGGAAAGCGTTTTAGTTTGGCGCCGACCAATCAGTAGACTCCGTCGCGCAGTTTTGCGGTCACGTGATGCGACCTCGCGCGGGAAGTTTCATTCGGTTCCCGTTGAGGTGACTGGGGGGTAAATTGAGGGTAACCGGGAGTGAGTGGCGGCGCCTGCCCCTGCTGTATGAGCAAACCAGGCAGGAGCTGCGGCCATGGCTGGGATACTTACCGTGTCATCCCCCATCGGGGACTATAACGTCCAGGTGAGCCCTTGACTGGACCGGGTGCTGCTTTCTCTTTCTCTCTCTCTGTCTGTCTGTCTGTCTGTCTGTCTGCGCGGCGCCCCTTTCTCTACACGGCGCCCCTTTCTCTACACGGCGCCCCTTTCTCTGCGTGCTCTCTCTGCACGGCGCCCCTCTCTCTGCTGTCACTTTGTAGACACCGTATTGGTTTTTTTTCTTTTTGGGGTCCGCTTTTCCTTTTTCTGTATAACTGGCTGCTGTTCTTTTTAGCCATCCAAGAAGCAGCGAAAGGAAGATGACCCGCCGGTGAAAACCATAACCAATTACTTCCCGCCCGTGTCTCGCCTCCCAGAGAAGGAGCTCCCATCACCTCGATCCAACAACATCGCAGACTACTTCAAAAGTAGCTCGCCTGCAAACGAGACGGAGCAAATGTTGAGCACGCACACATCCAGCCCTCGCCAGGACGGCACCCGCGTGGCAGCAGTAAACGTTCGCACGCCTCCCTCTGGGGACCCGGGCAGACCTGGGAAGCACAGCCAGAGGACACGTTTATGCAGGAGTCTTAACGTCACAAAGCCAAAGGAAGAGTTTGGGGACAGTGCGGAAGCCGTTTGCGGGGGGACTGGTTTCATGGGCAGTGACACTGCAGCTTTACTCGCCGAGATCTGCAACAACAGCGACAATCTCCTCCATAATAAATTATGTTCCTCGACAGCCCCAAAAGCCGATTCCCCAAATAATAAACAGTCCGTACAAAACAAACAAGACCGAGAGACTGCGTGTTACCCCCCCGAGAAGCACTCTGCTGGAGAGAGACCCCCGCAGACGCCGGGAGACGCAAGCCTTGGCGCCACTGCCGGGGACGTGTCACCGGACAGCCGCAGCACGGTAACGGTTTTATTTGAGGACTTCCTAAGAAGTCAGGAGGAAAAGGATTCTAAACACGAGACTCCCGTCAGGGCAGCAAGTCCAACTGAGCGCAGGGAGCCATCCCCTAATACTGTGACCATCCATGCGCAGGTCCATCTGTCTCCCCCGCTCAATGATTCCTGTCCCAAAAGCAAGGCCACAAAGAAGATTGCAGCAATTTTCCTACGCAAAGGAAACGGCGAACCGGGGAAAAGAGCCTACCAGACTTCGCCCGAACACGCTGATCCTCAGCTCCAGAAAAGAAAGTCCAACGTGGTCATAGCGGAGGAGGATCTGGAATTGGCTGTCATCGAAGCTGATCATGAACCCGCTAAGCAGAAAAGCACCGCGGCAGAAAGACACCAATTTCTGAAAGCTTTTCGACAGCCGGGGGATACGGTAAAAAGTACTGGAAAGAAAAACCCTCTGAAGGGAAAAGATTCCAGTGAGATATCTGCACCAGCAGCAAATAACTGCAGCAGTAACCCTGACATGACAGCCGGTGATGGAGCAACCGTAGACCAACCCGATGAAACAAAGTCAGGAGAAGCAACTTCAAAATCAATTAAATGTACGAATAAAGCCCGGAAAAATAATGAAGCAAACACGGCAACAATCAACAGGAAGAAAGCAAAAGAGAAAGTGGCACGGGCCGCGGGGGCTGAAGCTTCACAGTTGCCCACTGGTGCCGCCGGTTTACGACGGAGCTCAAGACGCCGGAAATCCAATCTGACGCCCTTAAAGTCCCCTGTGAAAAGACCTGTGGAGTCAGGCGGTTTGCTGGCTTCAACTCCAAAAGTGCATAGAATGTGCCGGAAAAGCGACATTTACAAAGCAGAGGTTATAACCGAACTCTCTGATGCGGAGTCACCGATCCGGTAAGCGCTCGGGGCGGCGGGGAAACAGCATTCAAGTAGTTTGTGAAACATGTTTAGCACAGGACAGGATCTTCTCATTACGTTCACGTAATTGTTAAATATGTTGGCGCGCTCCACGTTTAATCTGTATTTTTGTTTTTCACCTTAGAATGAAGTTTACGAGGCTCAGCACCAGGCGAAACCGGTCACAGTCAGTGGCAGATGAAGATGTATTTACCCCAAGAAGTAAAAAGGTTAGTAAAAACTGATTTGTGCGCTCAGGCTCGTACAAATCGCAAATGTACAGAATTTTGGTAGATTCAGGGATTCGTACGAGGCCAGACCCCCCCCCCCCGGAAAGAAATTCATCCGAAACTCATGAGCCCACA
This sequence comes from Spea bombifrons, assembly GCF_027358695.1. Taxonomy (NCBI): domain Eukaryota; kingdom Metazoa; phylum Chordata; class Amphibia; order Anura; family Pelobatidae; genus Spea; species Spea bombifrons. Next base: position 20,355,264 of record NC_071099.1, read on the forward strand.
TTCACTCTCACCCTCTCTAAACGTTTCCCTTACGACCGCTTCTGCCTCTTCATCTTCAGTCTTCTCTCGGTGAGCATATCGGGGCGAAGCGGTGGCGCTTGCGGTGATGTCCGCTGAGATGCAGGCGAAGATGGCAGATTGAAGTGAGAGGAGAAGATGGAGATACGGAAGTGGTCGACAGAAGTTGGGAAAACACTTGGAGAGGGGAGAGTGAATGCGGGCAAAGAGCTTAACATAACGAATTAAAAATGCCCCTGAATTTTCAGCCGAGCCGAATGGGCAGGGAACGTAATTAAGTTTCCAAGAATGAATGGCCCAAAAACGAACTGAAAAATGAGTCCCGTTTTCGGCCCGTTTGCACACAGCTGCTGCACAGTTGTAGTTTACGCGACGCTGTGAAGGGATAAAGCCGAGGTATTTGTGACGGGAAATCTCTGGCCTCCTGTAAGAAGACGATGCACGTTTAGTTGAATTTACTGTTTCTTGACTCAGGTTTCTGGCGGCTTGAAAAAAATGACCAAAGCAAAAGAGCTGCTTGAGAAAGCAAAGGCAATTCAGCAAAATATGGCCAAGAATGAGACTCCTCAGAGGTGCTCAGTGAGACGGGCGCGCTCTAAAAGGAAACCTGCTCTAGAGGTGAGTTTTCTTGTATTGTGCATTCATCCTGTATTTACTTTCTATGAATTGATGTCTTGGGACGGCTGCCTCTCTCCCCGGGCCGGGGCTGCCTCTCTCCCCGGGCCGGGGCTGCCTCTCTCCCCGGGCCGGGGCTGCCTCTCTCCCCGGGCCGGGGCTGCCTCTCTCCCCGGGCCGGGGCTGCCTCTCTCCCCGGGCCGGGGCTGCCTCTCTCCCCGGGCCGGGGCTCCCTCTCTCCCCGGGCCGGGGCTCCCTCTCTCCCCGGGCCGGGGCTCCCTCTCTCCCCGGGCCGGGGCTCCCTCTCTCCCCGGGCCGGGGCTCCCTCTCTCCCCGGGCCGGGGCTCCCTCTCTCCCCGGGCCGGGGCTCCCTCTCCCCGGGCCGGGGCTCCCTCTCTGGCTGCCGCTTTCTTTTAGACAGGGGACACTGAGATCTGTTGTGTTGATTGGATTGCAGGACTCTGTTGTCTTCATTGACATCACTGGTGATATTGATGCAAAAATAACAAAGAATAAAAATCTCAGAAGCTTAAATGATGTGCTGGGGAAGAAGGCAAAGAAGCAGAAGCCTCGTAATATTTCTTCTGGTAAGAACTGGATGCCTTATCTGCAAGGCTTTGGCAGAAGGAGTTTCCCCATCACGCATGATGTCAAAGCGCTTATGGTTTGACTTATCTATAGTAAACAGAGGTACCGCGTGTTGGGGTGACCGTGAGAGCACATGGTTAACACACTGCGCTCAGTCCGCGCTTAGCCTGGTTTGTTTGCCCCAGCACGGAGCTGGCGGATGTAGATCTAACACAGGGGTTGACACACAATCACGTCTCCGAAAACCTGCACTCCACAACCCCGAGAGCGTTCCTGCCGCATCTGTCAGTAATGGATGATGCAAAATCCTTAATGCAGAGTCCGCTGTGCAGTGCTGCGTAAACTCGTCTCGTGCCTCTGAGCCTGGAACAACGCCGCTTGCTCTATAAGTCTTTTTATTTTTTTCCTGACAGACGAAAATAATTCTGCCGGTACGCCGCCTGCCCCCATTATGGTTATCGATGATAGGTAAGTGCCCACACAACGGACATGGCATTGGCAGCTGTACGGAGGACGCGGCTTAAAATGTTTCTTTTATAGTTCAGAGGCCTCTGAAAATTCCCAAGATGATCGTCAATTCAAAGCGAAACGTGAATTTCTCAAGAGTGGCTTACCGGACTCATTGAAGAGGCACATTTCTAAGACGGCGGCGTTTATGGAAGCATACTCTCTGTCGAGTTCTTTCTTCCAGAGTGTTGGTCACGTGCAGCAGAAAGATGGCAAGTGTTTTCCACCTTTAATTTAATGGCTCCCATCCAAGGTTGAGGGATCATTAGCCCCATTAAGTATTACTACTGCGTGGCTTCTTCCATCGTCCCAGCGGTACCGTGGTAGTCGCGGGTTACACATCGTGTGCCGCTACGTAAAGAATCTATTTTTTTTCTCTCCAGGCTCTTTGATGTGGAGTCTGAGTTTGCCAACGTGCCCACAGCTAGCCAGGCTGTGCCGTGTGAGCGCAGACGCACCCAATGTGGCAAACCTTCGCCTTTCACTCGGTGACTTGACTGTTATAAGGAACAGGCTGGCTATTCAGCTGTACTCGAGTGCGGTTAGTATGTCCGTGCAAGTGTGCTATGTCCCATTGTTTCCATTAATTAACTTGGCATCGCTTTCCCAGAACGTAAAGCTATAGAAAACCAATATTTTCCTTTGCAACTGTCAATGAGTATTTGTGGGAGCTACTGGCACATGTGCTCAACGTGATCCTGCCATTCATTTATTATTCATTCTAAACCAACTTCATGTGTTTTCATGTGCATAGAAATGGTTAATGGTTCCGCTGTCTTATTGCATATATATCTGTTGTAACGGGGAACTGGTTAAACGTATCATCTGGCCTGTATTCTCTGCTTCCCTGCAGGTTAAAGGCCACCCTGCGCTGTCGAACGGAGTTCGTGATTGTCTTTTAGAAGAAATCTCTGCCTCTAATCCCCTTTTTCCTGTAAAAAGATTTTTCAAACAGCTTCTGAAAAAGCAAAATGACCAACTTTCCCTTCAAGAGCCGAGTCAGACAGGTTTGTTTGTCCTGCGCTTTGTAGTAATCCAGGCTGTATTTTCCGATATCCCAACGAGTCGAAAATCTTTGAATGTCTTCTGTTGAGTGGGTTCCTGGGTGTCTGGCTTATGCAGAAGTGCTGTGTCCCCCTGGGATTATTTGTCTGTGATGGCGTGTAACGCACGAGCATAACAATTTACCCTTCTAACCATGCAGATAACCAGCCGCTAGAAAAAAGCAAAGTGACCTTGGTGGAAGATTGTAGGGCAACCGAGACCAGTAACAGGACTAAGAGGAAGAGGACGCACACCCCCGTCACAGCATCCAAAAGACTGAAGGCTGAAACCCAGCATGACTGCAGTACAAAGCCTCCCACCCCGCAAGGGCCCGTCTGTGGCCCACTTTCCACAAGTGGCAGAAGGAACCACGCACAGGGTGAAGAGAGAGCCAGCCAGCCACCTGGAGAAAGACAGCCCCTTCCACACGACGCCATCTCTGGTAACTAGAAAGCTACTGAGCAAAACGCGGTCCCAAGTGCGATCCCACTCGCCAAACCCGAGTGACGGCTATCGTTCTATTCAGCCGATAGATGGTAAAGGATCCAGCGTTGGGGCACTGCTGGGATTCAGCCGCACTGTGTGCAGCTGGCGATGGGGGTTAATAGCCGTCTTCCGCACGTGGAGACATTTGGGCTGGTGGTCGTACATTGAAATTCACACTTACGGAGAACTTTATAGCCCTTCAGGCGAGCGCGTGCGCTTTCTATGTAACGGAGACGGATGTCTCTGCCTGGGAAGGGGTCGCTAGTGGGTTACACTTGTCGGAGTACACCTCAGTGAAACGTTCTGCTTTTTCTCTGCAGCTGATCTCGTTATTGAGGATGTTCTTTGGACAGAGAAATATCAGCCCTCTGAGTCCTCCGAGCTGGTTGGGAATTCTGCGGCAGTTAAACGTCTCCATGGGTAATCTGTGCTTGTGGCGCATGAGTGTGAGTGGGGTCGTTGGCATCTACTCACATTCTCCTGTTTACCCCCTAGCTGGCTGAAGGACTGGAAAGTCCGAGCTGAAAAAGAAGAAAAACGGAATCGGATGAATCAGACTGAGAAAGATAAAAACGGTATTTAAGATGGTGAAACGTATAATTTTCTGTCTGAATTTTTACTGCATAATATGAGGCCTTTTCCTGTTCGCAGACACCTGGGAGCAAAGCGACTTTATTGACAGCTCTGAGAGTGAAGAGGATTCCCTGTGTAACACTGTGCTGATCACGGGCCCTCCCGGCGTGGGCAAGACGGCCGCTGTGTATGCGTGTGCCCAGGAGCTTGGGTTCAAGGTGTGTGCGCGGTTCCAGGTCCGTGTCCGTGTGCTGCCTCTGGGACGTGTGCGATGAATCTGTCATTTCCCTTCTAGGTCTTTGAAGTGAACGCTTCTTGTCAGCGTAACGGGAGACAGATTCTAGCTCAGCTCAAGGAGGCCACACAGTCTCACCAGGTGGATCAGCAGGGTGTGAATGCCCACAGGCCCTGCTTCTTCAACAGTTACGGTTCCACCAAGTCTCCAAGTAAGTCGCAGGAATCGGAACGAATGTAAGCGAGGTGCGTCTGTGGGATCGTTACCTGCTCCTCCTCCTATCATGAATATTATGCAGAGCCAAGAGGTTTAGGTGTTTGGGGCCGCTGTAAGTGATGATTCCGTGTGGAAATGCTGTCCATGCAGCCGTCTGACATCCCTGACATCAGGGATGACATCACTCGAGAGCTCCTGCATACACTTGATGGCAAATGATGGCATCTACATGGAGGCTTGTCTGTTTTACTTTGTAATGCGATTTCAGTGTGTAGGAATATGAAACCCGGAATAAATATCACGGGGTTCAGCTTTAGGACCCTCGTCTCCTGCGTGTGCAGAGACTCCATTGGTGGGGATTAGAGGTTAAGCTTTGGCTGAGGCCTCCATCGCGCTTGCCCTGCTGCAGGAGGAGCGTCTGACCGTTCTCAGAGCTATCCATTTATTTTAGGAAAGTTAAACTCTCCCAAGAACGTTGTTTCATCTCCAAGAAAACCTCCCCTGTCTCCCCGAGGAGTGGGACTCAGGAAAGCGTTGGCTCCTAAATCTCTGGCAAACTATTTTAGAGTTCCTCCCAAGCAAAGAAATGAGGATGCAAAGACCCCCGAGGCGCCTAAAGGTCAGCTGCTTTGCTCTCTTTGTTTAATCTGTAGCGTGCGCAGGGGTCCAGCAGATCACACCTCTCGTCTTTTCTTCAAGGTCCAGCGAATGGGAAAATGACAAAAAGTCAAGTTCCGTCTATAGAGAGAGGGCAGGGTCCCAATGAGCCCCCCAGAAGAACTGCAACCTCGCTGATTCTTTTTGAGGAGGTAACTTTTTTTTTCCCCCCAAACATTTAGTAAGTGGGATACACTGTGGGGGGGCAGAGCGAGTGGGAGGGGCTACAGTGTGGCTGGCGGGGCCATAGCGTGGCTAGCGGTTTGTCTGTACAGCTTGTGATGCTCTGTATGGTGCTTTGTGCGGATAACGGGGGGCCTCAATGTCTTCTCCCCTCAGCGCTTCTATCGCAGTATTTCTGCCGTTTGCAGGTCGATGTGATATTTGATGATGACTCCGGCTTTTTAAGCGCAATCAAGACTTTTATGACCACTACAAAGCGGCCGGTGATTCTCACTACCAGCGGTGAGTCTGTAGCCAGCGGTTACTGGTGATACTTAGGGCAGGGATCGCCTCTGTGCTTCCTGCTAGTACCCAGAATCTGATTGGTTGCTCCCCACTTCCCCGAATTTCTCTGCTGCGAGTTCTCGTGTAATTACACCGTCCCTGTCTGGTGACATTATCTCACTGGTATGTTCTCAGCGGGAATATGCACCCCGGAGGCTTTTTAGGCCTGGTATTGGGGGCTAGTTGCCCTGGGCCCCGATATTTGACCTTCTGAATGTTTGGGGTGCGCTGCTTGTTTGCGTTATTTACTGTAGGTCGTAAAGTAATTCTTTGTCTAATTGCTGTATTTATCGCCCACAGATCCGCAATCACAAGTAGTTTGTGTTCCATTCACACTTTCCCTCGCTTTTTTCCTTGCAGATCCCACATTTGGTTTGATTTTTGATGGTGTTTTTGAAGAAATTAAATTCTGTACTCCCTCCGTGGTAAGTATACGTGGGATGGTGTTCTGGAGACCGGCACTTAAAGGATGAGCCCTTCTTCATGCTTTTATGTTTCAGGCTGATGTCGCCAGCTTTCTCCAAGTGCTTTGTCTGGCAGAGAATCTCAGGACAGACCCCCGAGACTTTGCTACGTTTTTAACGTCCAATAAATGCGACGTCCGGCAGAGTCTTCTCCATTTGCAGTTTTGGGCTAAAAGTGGAGGATGTGTGAGAGAAAAGCAGGCGGCTGGTTGTGGTAAGTAAGCCGCGTTCACATCATCCGAGTTATGCGGGTGCAGAGACCGGGTGCCGCTTGCCTCTCAGCCAACGCTTTGCTTCTGGGTGGACAGCTCTTGCCATGATGTCAGGTTAACCCTCCAGGTGCTTTCAGCATTTCGGTATTAACGCCGTCTGCTTTCTGCCAGGTAAACACAGCTCTGGTTCCAAAGGGGAAGGAGCTGCACTTAAACTCAATCCGGAAGATCTTCCAAGATGTAACTCCGGCTACGCCGAGCACACGGCAGGGCTTCATAACGTCGTCTCTCCGGCCGAGGGTTTGATACGCTTTGTAAAGGTGAGTCTGAACCCCTGGACCATGGAGATGTTTCTTTCGCGCTCTTGTGTGAATTTAACATTTTTCATTTCCAGAACAACATCGTCCAGGCAGAAGAATGGAGCCGGATCGTGCAGCTGCTCACAGAATTTCAAATGAAGAACATAGATTTTATATCTAGCAATTTAGAGTTGTTGCTACCGTTGCCTGTGCGCGTGGAGGGGTCGGACGACTGCGAACCTTCAGGTACATCAGCCAAGAGGGAAAAGCTTGCTGAGGCCAAGCCAGAAAACCCAACAAAGCGCAGGAGGAACGTGATGGTTCTGGACGATAGTGATTTGTTTGAAAGTAACACTAATTCCATGGACGAAATCCTCACGATCCCTTCAGGGAAGTCGTGCCAAGAAGAGGGTAAAGAGAAGAGTGGACTGAGCCGTGAGCCACATCTTACGTTCCCAAAGCAGAAACTCACAGAAGCCGAGAAGACGTGTTCGCGTTTAGTGCGTCGGTGTCTGGGGTCACTGGCTGAGTTTGTGGATAACATGTCCCATTTGGATTGTTTTACATATAAATCCTCCAGCCAAGCCGAGCTCTGCAGCTACCGCTGGACAGAAGGCAGAATAAAAAATGGTCTGTGTGATGAACTCCGGGTGGAAAGCAGGGACTGGTGGAGCGAGCAGAGCTCCGGGGAACTCAAAGCCACGGTGGAGGCTCTTGCTTTCCGGAAGTGTTCTTCAGACATTTCCAGATACGTAAACTCTTCGTTGGAACTGTGCAAGGAACGTGGGAAGGACCCAAGCGAAGATCTTACTCTGCGTGTGTCTAAGGATTGGGATGCGGTGTCCTTCAATCAGTCCGCAGCTAACCCTGAGTAAGTCAATAAGTCCTAATTATCGGCTTCATTCTGCGGAGTTTGTCCCCCTCTGCACGGCTGGCCCACCTGCTTTTGGGGATTGCTGCTGTGTAACGACACCGCCACCCGCGGTCTCTGCCGGTGACAGTCCTGCGGTACCCTGTCTAATTATTTGTTTTATATAGTGCCATCAAGTTCTGTAGCGCTGTACAATGGTTGTATAATGCATCATTTAAACAGTGAGCTGCCGTTAAACAGACACAAAAGTGTAAATGCCCACATAAACATTTTATAAACTAAGCAAAAGGCCAAAGTCTGTCTCCTTAACAAGGTACTTTTTCTGGGTATATGTGGGGTATACGTGGCGTCCTGCTATTTGATTTGGGGGGCTTTTCGTGTCACCTGTAGATGATGGTTTCTGCTGTCTTGTTACAGAGTGGCTGACAGGCGTTTATCCGTCGTGAGAAATGTGTTATCCAACCGAGCTTTTATAAACCTGGGCAACCGGCAATCCAACGTGACGGAGTATCTGCCGGCCCTTCGCGCTATGTGTCGAACTCAGAAACTGAAGGAGCGAGAGAAAGCCAAACGGAGGTAAGTGGCCCTTTCCGTCCCCCAGCATTGCTGCTCTCGCCGTGTCTAGAATGGGCTTTCTCGTTAAAGGGACGGCTTTCTCGTTAAAGGGACGGTTTTCCAACCCGTTAGCCAAGTGAAAAACTGAGTCCCTCCAAAGAAGCCGCTTTATCCTCAAGGTGGGGGGCCTCGTGGACACACACCACGTTTCACGTGTAGCTGCCCCGATTGTATCTTGGGTGCTGCGTAAATACGATGATGATGTCATTCTGAATGCTTTCTCTTTGCAGGTTTCTTCATTACTTCGAAGGGATTCATCTCGAGTTGCCCAAGGCCACGCTGAGTAGTTTAGCGGCTGACTTTCCCTAGGATGTGACGTGTTCCTGCATGCATTTTCTACGATGAACCAATCGCCTGGCGCTTATCCGGGGCCAGATCTGCCTCCCAAAGCCATGGGATCTGCGCATGCTGGGGGTAGTTACCCGTCCGAGAAGGTCCAGCCGCACCTCCGTTAACGCAGCCGGATCCGCTGTTTTTCCTACCTCTTCATACACCACTTGTAAGCGGCTGTTTGGGTCGCGCCGCTGTCCTGCACTAGACATTGTACAGATTTGTAAAGTTATGTCCTTTGTATAGGTTTGTAAACAATAAGTGAATATCAATTTCTGTAAAGTTTTTTAAAATGCATTTTAATGTCTTTGATAATTATGCCCTTCTGGAATATTAAAGGAGGTTTTAAATAAACAAAGCTCCCTTTAACTATTTCCTGTATAATCCTTTAACTTTTTTCCTGTCGGGACTCGTACAGTGTGGGGTCCGACCACCATGTGACCTGGGGGGGGGGAAGCTGTCCAGATCTCAGGGAGAAGGTGGCAAGTTTGCCAATCAGACACGTTCATGAGGACACGATTCCCACAGAAGTTCTGTTGAGAACATGTGGCCCTTTGTCCCAGCTGCTGCTCAGACCCCGCACGCTCCTATGCACACGCATGCTCCTTGGGCCCATTCCCTATGCGCACACACCCATGCTCCTTAGACCTGTACCCAACCCCCCCCCCCGGTCCCTCTGTGGCTCTGTTTACAGTTTAAAATATTTCCTGTTTGCAGGATCTACATGGTTATTCCTCCCCAGGCGGCTGCCAATTAGTGTCAGTTTGTTCAGACAGCCTTTGTCAGGGTGAAGGAAAAAGTTGTGAACTGCAACAGAAACTTGCCTAATGTTGGTTCTGCCAGACTGCCTTAATTTTAGGCTGCCGGTTTACATTTTTTTAATAACAATTACTCTGCTTCACATACAAAAAGCTCACAGGAGACTTCAGCTAACAAACAGACTGACCGTACGAGCCGTGGCGGCAGCCGTTCCTTCCGCTGCTCCAAACAGCCGGCTCGCACTAACTCATTAAACGCTGGGAACATCCTCGCTTCCTCTCTGTGGGGTTAAGCGAATGAATGAAATGTTCTTAAGACATTCTAACTGATTACTGTCTGGGAGAAATCCCTGAGCGCTTGGCGTAACGCGGGAACGCCGCTGTATTAAACCACTTTGTCCAATTTATTTAACACCGATCTGATGACAAAAACAAAGCACGTTATTCAGCTTTAAGTCACAAGGTCGTAGAAGGTGATGGCCTGTAACAAGGCATCGCACATCTCCTCGTTTCTCTTCTGGCTCCGTGTCTGGAACTGGTGGCGATAGCGCAGGATAAGCTCCTGGGAAAAGGTCACCCACGGCTTTCCCGGGGAGACGGATGCATTAATGAGCTGTTTCACTGTGTCCACGCCGCTAGTGCGGGATTCACCCACCATCAGCCCAAAGTGTTTTCCCACTGTGGTTCGAGCCATGCTGACGACGCAGTGATCCCCATCTGCTGCGTAGCGCATGTTCAGCAGGGCATAGAGCGTGGCTTCTACCATGTGCAGGTGCAGCGTGACCGGGAACAGGCTGCTGTTCTGAACGGGGATCCCGGGTTTCTCCAGAACATAAAAATCTGCTCTTGGGATCTTAGACACAACAGGAGAGATCTACAAAGGGGGCAAAGGAGCCTTGATTAACGTGGAAGCGAACGAATCACGCGATTCTCATTCTGGTAACTGACACTTACGTCTTCCAGGTAGACGTGGCCGTGGTAGGTCCCTTTCATGAATCGGTAAAACTCTTCTTGCTGCCAATCGCACACGTTCATGTTCCGCTCCATGTGCGCCCAGGCTATTTTTTGGGTACCAAATACAATGGAAACAATGCTTTCTGCAGCCTAGAATGAAATACACGCCACACGTAATCAAGTCACCTCCGTGATAAACCCACATCCACGTTTCAACGCATGTTCTTTTAGGTGTTCCTGAGATACTGAATCTCTACTCCCCATTTGCTCAGAACAGATCTGCCAGGGGTAATTCCTTCAAAAGCGAGGCAGTTTATTAAGCGCCTGGGCAAAAAGCTCAATACATCCCATGTCCTTCACCGAGACACCCACAAAATCTATTCTACGCAAACCTGTGGAAATTCATATTAATATCTTTCAGAACGTTTCACAGATTCACTCGGTCTGTGGCAGGCGAAAGGGCCGTTCCTTTCTAATCAATTGTTAATTTTGTGGTTCCTTCACAGACCCGGATTAAACGTATTTGCTCTGCTGGGCCACGGCGCCTGCTTTCGTTATGTGCGTGCGCAGATGGCACTCACCTCCAGCCGCTCTGCAGGAATGCTGGGTTTCACGAGTCTCGATGGGGCTCTTCCCTCGGGTTTTCGCTCCTTTCTTTGCTCTCTGGAAGCCGCATTAAGAATGGAGTCAAACACTTTGACGGCAATTTTGGATTGGAAGTAAGGGACTTGAACCAAACTGTCCAGGTCGAGGAAGGGGCCGTGCTGCTTCCTGTACTGCACCAGACTGGAGGACTTCTTCCCCCGTAAGAGTTTGATGCTGGAAAGCTCGCCCTCTGAAGCATTGTTCAGGGTGTCCAGGATGGCATCTCGCTCTCCCTCCGTATACGCCTCGTTCAGCCCAACTCTTGCATCCTCTGTTCGGTGCTCGGCCGGGGTGCTCCTCACTTCCAGGCTCCCCTGGGCCTTCGCCAGACATCTGGCACAGTGAACAAGTCTGAGTGCCTGAGCCGCAGTTTGCCACGAAAGGCCTCTGCCTGGAAACCCCAAGCAAGGAAGATGTGAGAATAGGAAGGGAGACTCCCCCCCCCGCAAGTACTATACTCTCATCAGTCACAGGCAGCTCCCATCAACTGCATAATATTCTTACCATAAACATCATTCTATTCTCTACACTATAATCCCATCACACTGTGTCCTGTTCTTACCATAGACATCATCTATTCGCTACATACACTGTGTCCTACTCCCATCACACACAGCCCAAACCACACGACCCCCCCCCGGCGAGCTGTCCTGAGTATAATTTAAGTATAGTTTAAGGTTACCTGCACTAAGCGCAATTTGTACGGATCTGATCATCTCTAAACCATGTGACCTTCCTCCAATTCGCTGGGTAGCAACAAACCAAAGCTTCCCTCCTCAACAAAGAGCTCGGAAGGAAGGTTCCGCCTGCAATCCACACACAGCACATTGTGAACTAACATTAATCCCCGCCCCTTATCGCCCATAAACCAAACTCCACCTCTAAATATCACCCACTATACATAAACCCCACTCCCTAATGTTGGGGTAAATACAAAGTATGTATATCTGTAATTAATAAGTGCTTGATTAAGTTTGTGTGTATATATGTATGTATGATAGCTGCAAGCTACTTAGGGGGGAAGTAACAGGAAAGACAGCTGTAAGAAGATATCACACCTATACACTATGTAGAGAAGGAAGGAAATGCATCACCTGGAGATAGGCATGGGAAACATAGCAAGTCAATAACATCACACGGTGGGGTCTTGGGAACACAGGACAGGGACCTCATTTACACATCAATAGAGAAATCCCTTAAAAAGACATTGTAGAAACACACAGAAAGGGAGACTGGATTGGAGAGTCTCACCCTTGGCACATCACCCACACAGCATACACACTTAGCAGCAGATATTAGATAGATGGGATGTTTGTGAGAGGTATGAATGATTGACATCTGTATATCACTGTAACTCTGGTTTTGTCTTTGCTGTAACATTAATCTGGGCAGATTCTAATTAAAGCTCTCTCTCTGGTAAGAATCTTGGGTTGGCTGTTTTATTGTAATATCGGGTAGAAAACCTTAGTAGAACTAGACATATATATTATCTGGAAAAGGGGATACGGTTATATGTTAGTTCTTGGAGGAGGTAACAAGGGGTATTACATTTATCATTAATACACAACGCAGAGCGGATTATTCTCCACGCATATCAATTGGTGGTATTGGTTTGAGAGAGGAGAAGGATATACAACATATTGGTGCCGTGACCCTTGGCCAGAAGAACTTTACAGAGTCTGCCTGGAGTGTGGTGAGTATAATTGTTATTATATTCTATTGCTGTGATTTGTTCGTTTGATATGGCATGCAACATGGAGGGTGCAAAAGTTACTTATTCTGAAAATGTTAAGAAATGGCTTCTGAATTATATTAAGAGACATGGTGGTCCTTATGAAATCCCACAGGACTGTAAACAGTCATGGGAGATGTTGCAGAAGTTTTTGGGAGAGACATTATTTGAAAAAAAGGTGTCAGAGAGTAAAAGAAAAGGTTGCATTGTGCAAGGACTACTCTCTTGTTGTTTAAGATTGGAAGAAATTGTGAAAGCAAATGAGGATAAGTTGGCAGAGCTGAATGCTTCAATTAAAGTAAAATCTGAAAAGCATGATGAGATGTATAATGAATTAAATAATAAGATTGTTGATCTTAGAGTATATGCAGTAGCAACTGGAGAAGCTTTAATTGAAAAGGCCAAAGTGTGTGAGGAGCTTAAAGAGGAGAATGAAAGGGTGAATGAGAAAATGTTGGATTTGCAGAGAGAATTGGATGAATGCAGACATGCTACCAATATGGCTTTTAATAAAATGGCAGAAAGTATGGCACCTTCTAGTATGTCTCCTGCACCTGAAATTCCTGGGTCCGTTAACTCAGGGATTAGAGATATAGGATATAAATCTATTTACCCATGGGATGATCTGAAACAAAAGCCAGTGAGTATCCCTGCTGCCCCAACTACAGCAACTACAGTGTTAAATCCTGATAATACTGGTGGGATACAGCTTGTTACTAAACATTTAAAGCCACAAGAAATGGATGCCATTGTTAAAGAAATAGGTCTGGTCCCCCAGCATGACATTAACCGTTTTTTGCAATGGTTTTGTGGGTTTCAAAGAGTAAAAGAGATGTATAGCTTGACAAGAGAGGATATTGAAAGAGTTCTGCAGAGAGTTGCTGGAAATGGATTGTGGGTTAGGATTGTACAGACATGTGGTCAGCAGTGTAGAACTAGGGATATGTTGAAAGAGATTTTAAGAGCATTGTATGGAATTACATCTGGTATGTCGTTGTCTGGCAAAATTAAACAACTGAAACAAGAATCTCCTTATGAATTGTCGGCTAGAATATCTACAGTTATGGAACAATTGGTTGTCAGTAATCCTGGTTTTGAACAGGGAGGGCTGATGCATAGATCAATGTTTTTAGATGCATTAGAGCAAGAGGTTAGAGAGGAGATTTTATCAGTAACCCCAGATCCATCAGAAATGTGTGACATATTATTAAGAGCTGATAATTTGTGGAGAAGAAAGATTAAAAATGAGAGTTTTGCTGTTGATGCTGCAAGAATTTTTAGGGTAGAGGGGCAAGAGAGAAGAGACAGGTCTGGCATGTATTCTCAGAGGGGGAATAGATTTCAGAATATGGGAGGTTATAGAACTGATAACGACTCAGATAGAGGAAGGAGGGTAAAGAGTGATAAACCGTTAAAACCATGGGTACCTTTTCATGAAATTAAAAATGAAAGAGATCGCTTACAGGAAGAACTAGACAATGTGAAATATGAATTGGATAAGATCAAGAATGCAGAAACAAGGGTAGCTACTGTGGAAGACAACAAGGTAGTTCACCCTAAAGAAAAAGGTGATTGTTAGGAATTCCGAGCCCCCCGAGCCCCTTCTTGTCATTTTCTCACGAATTTGATCTTAGATCCCTGGGGGCGGCCCACTGTTGATGTTTCATTAGGGGGAACTCGAGTACAAGCGCTGCTAGATAGTGGGGCAGCTGTAAGTTTTAGCAAGCATGTTAATCCAGGAAATGAGAAAATTAGAATTACAGGTATTACGGGGCATTCCATTGAAGCTCCTTTTGTACGTGATGTGGAAATGCAAATTGGACAGGAAAGATGGGTGTGTGATGTTGTATGTGAAAATCAAGATATTATTGGAGCAGATGTTTGTTTGGAACAAGGACTGGTTGTTGATTTGGCTAATTTAAAATTGTGGAAAATGGAAGGAAAAGGAAATACAGGCCATGTATGGCACCCTCCGATGGAACTAGCAACAGCGACAGTGAAACCAGTGGGGGAAGCAAGGGGGTGTTGGGACCCCAAATGGAATGATATTATGAATGAGTATCAGGATGTCATTGCAGAACATAAACAGGACTGTGGTAAAATGCAAACAATGGTGTTGCTGGAAGGCAGTGATCCACCAGCCCAAAAACAATATCCAATACCCAGAGAAGCTTTCCATTCCATTACAGGAGTAATTAAGCAATTAGAAGCCCAGGGCACATTGGTAAGAGGTGCGTCTATATGTAACAGCCCGGCATGGCCAGTGTCTAAGCCCGATGGAACGTATAGATTAACGATTGATTACCGAGTTTTGAATAGACATTCAAAAAGCATGGCCCCTATTGTTGCTGCTTATCCAGAAATTATTGGTAAGATAACTCCAGACATGAAAGTGTTTTCTGTGGTTGATATTAGTAATGGTTTTTGGAGTTTAAGTCTTGATCCCAGGTGCCAATACAGGACTGCTTTTACTTGGGAAGGAATCCAGTATATGTGGACAGTTCTACCGCAGGGTTACAAAGATAGCCCAGCCATTTTTCATGCTCACATGAAAGAAGTGGTAGATAAATTTTCAAAGTCAGAAAGGATTGTTCAGTATGTGGATGATATTCTTATTGGGTCTCCCTCAATGGAGGAACATAAAAATGATATCCAGGAATTGTTACAGCTTTTGAGAGAGGCAGGCTTAAAACTGAATCCAAAAAAAATACAGCTTGGAAGAGAGCAGGTTCAGTTTCTTGGTGTGACCATAGGGAAGTCTGGGCGCAGTATTAATGAACAGAGAGTGGAGCTGATTGGAAAAATTCCCTTACCTACAGATGAAAGGTGCCTAAGACAGTTTCTGGGAATGACTGGATTTTGCAGAGATTTTGTTCCACAATATGCCGAGTTAACAGAGCCACTGTATGATTTATTAAAGCAGGATCAGTGGAAGTGGCAGCTTGAACATACACGAGCAGTGGAAGATCTTAAAAAGGCCCTTGGTAATGCTCCAACCCTAGCTGTCCCTAATCCTAACCTAGAATTTCGGATGTATCCCTATGTGGGCCCCAATTCTCTAGCAGTTGTACTTACCCAGGAGTGTCTTGGCAAACAAAGACCTATAGCATATGCATCCAGGTTGCTTACTGCAGTGGAACAAAAATATCCTCTGTGTACACGTATGGTTTTGTGTTGTTACTGGGCAATAAATAAATTCCGATACTTGACGGGAACACAAACTGTTGTTATAGCAAGCCACCATACCCCTATTGTGTTGTTGGCAAATGGCAAATGGAAAGAAAGTGATGTAAACAGTAAAAGGTTAGCTAGATGGACTACTGCTTTGTTGTCAGAGAACATAAAAGGGATGCTACTGAAAGAACCTAGTGTTCTTGCAGGTGGATTGGTTATAGAAGGTGAACCTCATGAATGCCAGATATTAGGAACAAATTTGCAGCATTCAGTTTTTAGAACGATGCAACAACCTTTTGACTGCAGTCATGAATGTTGGTATATTGATGGTTCCTCATTTTATCAGGATGGACATAGGATAGCAGGCTTTGCTGGTATTTTGGTAAAAGATGAGCAAATTGAAAAACAGTTTATGTATTCCTGTAAATCGGTTTCTGCACAGTATGTTGAGATAGCTGCACTTCTCCAGGTACTCAATGAAATGAAAAATTTCAGCAATGAGGTCAATGTTGTTTCTGATTCAGACCAGGTGTGTAAAGGAGCTGTTGTGTACCTTCCATGGTGGAATGTGATGAGGTTTAAAGGAACAGATGGAGGCAGAGTAAAATATGATTCCTTGTGGCAAGCTATTGAAGAGGAATCACATAATTTCCATAGAATTAATATCAGAAAGGTACAGGCTCATAGGAAGGCAACACGAGAACACCAGTGGAATAACAAAGTAGACAAATTGGCAAAGGAGGCAGCTAGTGTGGCACATGAGTGGCCATTGTTAACAGCTGTTATGTCAATGCCTGTAGCTGTCTTGACACGAGCAAAGGCGAAATATCTTTATGAACGAGCAAGTGAATTAGCTAAACTACAAGAAAAAGATGAGGAGCTAGGCCCATTAAAACTAGCTTGTGAAACAGGTCCTATCCAGTATGAGGGCCAGAACCTATATTTGAGGGAAGGGTTACTTGTAACCACTAAGGATGAGGTACCAATATGGGTGGCCCCAAAAGGAGTGAGAAAAGATATTCTCACTTGGATACATGGCTCTCCGGTAGGAGGACACCCGAAGCTCCCATTAGCAATGGAAAGATTAGACCAGGTAGCTTGGTGGCCCCAAAATTCTTTACATATGGAGGATCACATATTATCATGCCTGGAATGTGCTAGACATGATCCTACTAACAGAAGACGGAGGGGAGCTTTGATGAGACAGGCACCCATGGGACCATGGGAACGTATCCAAATCGATTACACTGGTGAATTACCAAATACTGCCCACCGAAATAAATATATTCTTGTGGTAGTAGATTCATTTAGTCACTGGGTAGAGGCGTTTTCAACAAAAAATTGTACTGCAATCAACACAGCCAGAATACTTGTAAAAGAAATTTTCAGTAGGTGGGGAATTCCAAAGGTTATGGACAGTGATAGTGGACCAGCCTTCATTGGTAATGTTATAGAGGAAACCTGTAGTTTACTAGGAATTAATCACAAATTCCATATATACTACCATCCAGAATCCTCTGGTCAGGTTGAAAGAATGAACAGGACAATAAAGGATGCTTTAAAAAAGGTTGTGAATGTGCAAGGAACTGATTGGGATGAGAAATTGCCATTTGTTTTGTCAACTATTCGTTCCAGAGTGTGCAGATCAACAGGTTTTGCCCCTTATGAAGCTTTATTAGGGAGAAACATGAGAACGTGGGAACATTTACTGAATCCTCTCCCACCTGCCCTAGACACAGTAGCCTTATCAGAAGCCTGGGTTGAGAATCTTAAAGAACATATTTTGACAGTGCATAAATCTATCTGCGCTACTGATGAATGCACTCACAAATATACCCAAAAGTGGTTTAATGCCAAAGGAGATTTAACAGAACATGAGATTGGTGACAGAGTAATGTTGCAAGATTTTGCTCCCTATCATCCATTTCCTAAACCAAAATGGAAAGGTCCATATGGTGTAATAGACAAAATTGGTCCTTCTGTGTACTTACTAGATGTGGGGGAAGAGAATTTTAGATGGACACATGCGTGTCAGATAAAAGCCTTTAAAGGGAAAAACGATGTGCAGAAGTAATGTATATTAACATGTTCTCTTAGTTCTCTTTTCCAGATAATAGAAAATGGAGAAGACCCCTGGAAGAACATCTCAACTAGGAAATGTGAAATGCCAAAATACAGCAGCAGTGATATGGTGGTTGATTGTATCAGGCTTAATGTATATACTGTATATAAAAGGAGAAAGGACTAGCACTCTGATGGACAATAGTCATAAATGGGAAATAAGGGTACATCAGAGCAATTTAGGTGAAAAAAATTCAGGAGATGCAGGTATTCTAGTAGATAGGCATAAGAGGGAGGAAAGACGTCCAGAAGAAAAAGGAGAAATCAGAGTAACTTTAAGAGTAAAGGGGCAATCGCCAGAAGTTACATTTAAGGATAAGCATACCGTGGTTGGGGCTATAGGGGGATGGATAGTGGTACAGTGTAATATTTCAATGCCTAAGTCTAACCTTCCCTCTGAATTTGCAGTTTGGAGCTATCCAGGAGGGAGTGATATGCATAAGAGTACCAGTACATTTTGGGCCAATACCACAAAGGAAGTGAGAATAAAGATGCTGCTGGAAAGAAATTTTACATTAACCCAGGATGGTTCTGTGACATGCAACCCAAATCACAGTGGACTGCATACTATAGTAGACTCAGCAATTAAAGTACAACTTACTAACTCACAGGACTGCCCAACAACCACCCCCTGGCCAGAGCATGGATTATTCATACAACCAACACAAACGGTCGCTTATACAGATGTGTCTTATGTAACATTACCTTTATTGTTAAATTTTTCTTTATTTAATATACCAGAGAGCTGCCCAGAAATGTTGAAAGAATGGTTTAAAAAGGTGTTTCAAGCACATATTAATCTATTCTGGGATGCTACACAAGGGCTTCGTTTTAGAGAGAGAGAAAAAAGGGATCTGGGTACTGATATAATATCAGGATTCAGTTTGGGGACCTCAATTTGGAATAGAGGAGACATAGAGGATCTAAACTTAAAGAGGGACGTGTGGAATTTAACACTCTAGCCGAAACTGATCTATCAATACAGAACATTCACACAGTTGCTGCAGATTTGCAATGGATTAATATATCTGTGAATGCTCTGAGAGAATCAGTTGAGAATAATGATGTGTCCAAGGCTATGGTATGTGGTATAGTCGGAAATCTACTAGTTGAACACCTAAATTTAGGCCTCCAAGAAATAAAACAAGGGGAATGGCCCAGAATTGTGAATTCTACCCTAGTTTTTGATCTGGTTAGGGAATTTGGCATAGATTGCCAGAATGTAGTCCTTTCCAAAATTCAATAAGTGTAAAGTAGGGAAAAAGGTAATTCCTTTACTAATTGACATTCCAGTTTGGACAGAACAGCCTGTACCTGTTTATAAGATGACTATGCTGGGTGAGTTAGACGTGGCTAATGGCACTAATGTTTTTAAACAACTCCTGCCACAAACCCGCTTGGTGGTAAAAGAAAACCAGTTATGGAAGATTATTAACCCCAGTTGCTGTGACAGACGTAAAAATGCTTGGCTTTGTTCCTGTGTACTAGAACCCCTAGTCCGCTCAGATGGATGCATAATGGAGAGCTCAGGGAGCTGCCCAGTTCACCTTCACAGAACTGTAAATGGATGGAAAAGGGTGGTACATGGGCAGGGCCCTACGATCTGTGCACTGGGTGTATCTAAAATTCTCTGGCAACAAACTGTACCTTGTAATGTACCTGCTACAGGATGGTGTGTTAATCTCACCTATGGCTCCATGAAAGTGGGTAAGGAGGTCATAAGAGCTAACGTTCAACTCACACAGGTATCTGTGAACATGGTACAGGAGGAGCTGGGAAATTGGAATAAGATGATTCCCTCACTATTTAAAACAATCCCGCCACTTAACATAGATTTGGATACATTATTTAAAAGAAATAATAGAAGGGTTGTGCAATTACAGGATCTGGTGAAAGAAAATTTAGCCAGCACTAAAGAAATTACACATAGCTTTCAAGAGCCCTGGTGGAGCATCCCCTACAATGTATACACACACCCAGGATTAAGAACTGCTTCTGTAATATTTGTATTCCTGCAATTTGTATTCAGGAACGATTAGAGCTAGCATCAATTGTAGGGATATAAAATACCAGTATATTGGTTCTTGTAATACTGTTTGGGTTTGAGTTGGTATATGTCTTTATGAATAAGTTCCTATATGGATCTTATTCAAGTGGGGGAGTGTTGGGGTAAATACAAAGTATGTATATCTGTAATTAATAAGTGCTTGATTAAGTTTGTGTGTATATATGTATGTATGATAGCTGCAAGCTACTTAGGGGGGAAGTAACAGGAAAGACAGCTGTAAGAAGATATCACACCTATACACTATGTAGAGAAGGAAGGAAATGCATCACCTGGAGATAGGCATGGGAAACATAGCAAGTCAATAACATCACACGGTGGGGTCTTGGGAACACAGGACAGGGACCTCATTTACACATCAATAGAGAAATCCCTTAAAAAGACATTGTAGAAACACACAGAAAGGGAGACTGGATTGGAGAGTCTCACCCTTGGCACATCACCCACACAGCATACACACTTAGCAGCAGATATTAGATAGATGGGATGTTTGTGAGAGGTATGAATGATTGACATCTGTATATCACTGTAACTCTGGTTTTGTCTTTGCTGTAACATTAATCTGGGCAGATTCTAATTAAAGCTCTCTCTCTGGTAAGAATCTTGGGTTGGCTGTTTTATTGTAATATCGGGTAGAAAACCTTAGTAGAACTAGACATATATATTATCTGGAAAAGGGGATACGGTTATATGTTAGTTCTTGGAGGAGGTAACAAGGGGTATTACATTTATCATTAATACACAACGCAGAGCGGATTATTCTCCACGCATATCAATTGGTGGTATTGGTTTGAGAGAGGAGAAGGATATACAACACCTAAGTATCACCCAAAGTCCTAACTCCACCTCTAAATAGTACCCCTATACTGTTTAGTTTGTCCAATCCCTCTCTCCTCCTCTCCTGATATCTCTCTATCCCCTCCCCTGATGCCCCTGTCTTCTCTCCTGTTATCTCTCTCTCTCTCTCCTCCCCTGATGCCCCTGTCTTCTCTCCTGTTATCTCTCTCTCTCTCTCCTCCCCTGATGCCCCTGTCTCCTCTCCTGTTATCTCTCTCCTCCCCTGATGCCCCTGTCTTCTCTCCTGATATCTCTCTCTCCCCTCCCCTGATGTCCCTGTCTTCTCCCGTTATCTCTCTCTCTCCTCCCCTGATGCCCCTGTCTTCTCTCCTGTTATCTCTCTCTCTCTCTCTCTCTCTCTCCTCCCCTGATGCCCCTGTCTTCTCTCCTGTTATCTCTCTCTCTCTCTCCTCCCCTGATGCCCCTGTCTTCTCTCCTGTTATCTCTCTCTCTCTCTCTCCTCCCCTGATGCCCCTGTCTTCTCTCCTGTTATCTCTCTCTCTCCTCCCCTGATGCCCCTGTCTCCTCTCCTGTTATCTCTCTCTCTCCTCCCCCGATGCCCCTGTCTCCTCTCCTGTTATCTCTCTCTCTCCTCCCCTGATGCCCCTGTCTTCTCTCCTGTTATCTCTCTCCTCCCCTGATGCCCCTGTCTTCTCTCCTGTTATCTCTCTCTCTCTCTCCTCCCCTGATGCCCCTGTCTTCTCTCCTGTTATCTCTCTCTCTCTCTCTCTCCTCCCCTGATGCCCCTGTCTTCTCTCCTGTTATCTCTCTCTCTCCTCCCCTGATGCCCCTGTCTCCTCTCCTGTTATCTCTCTCTCTCCTCCCCCGATGCCCCTGTCTCCTCTCCTGTTATCTCTCTCTCTCCTCCCCTGATGCCCCTGTCTCCTCTCCTGTTATCTCTCTCCTCCCCTGATATCTCTCTCTCTCCTCCCCTGATGTCCCTGTCTCCTCTCCTGTTATCTCTCTCTCTCCTCCCCTGATGTCCCTGTCTTCTCTCCTGTTATCGCTCTCTCTCCTCCCCTGATGCCCCTGTCTCCTCTCCTGTTATCTCTCTCTCTCCTCCCCTGATGCCCCTGTCTTCTCTCCTGTTATCTCTCTCCTCCCCTGATGCCCCTGTCTCCTCTCCTGTTATCTCTCTCTCCTCCTCTGATGCCGCTGTCTCCTCTCCTGTTATCTCTCTCCTCCCCTGATGCCCCTCTTTTCTAGGAGGTCAGAGTGTTTGCTGGGTATGAGGGAATCACAGGGGTCTACAGCCCTATTTGCCCCGATAATGTGTATAGAAACAGCAGGGAATGACTTTATAAATTAAACGAGGCAAATAAAACCCATTATAAATCCTGACCTCCTGCTGTGGGGTGGAATGTAAGTGAAGGTGACCCGGAGAGGGGTTAACCAGGCTGTTTAACTCTTCAGTGGGAGCTGTGCCACACGAAGCCACTGGCGGCTAACCAGCAGCATATAACCCATGCAGGAAGCTGCACTCCTCGTCCTGGAGGCAGATTCGGCCTCAGGTACAGACATAGTGGCCGAGTGCCTGGTTCAGGGTTACAGTCTGGTGAACCCCCTGTCCAGCTCACCGTCACTCACATTCCACCCCGCAGCAGGCACCCGGGCAGCAGGGACGTGAGTGAAGCCTTCCTGAAAAAAAGGGGAATTTGCAGTTATTGTGGTTGGGTGGGAGTGGCTGTGTCAGGCTGAGAGGGGATTGGCTGTGTCAGGCTCAGCAGGGTGTGGCTGTAAAATATATGGAGACTATAACTTCTAGTCTGTAGCTGCGAAACGTCACTGAAATACACCGCAGCAACAAGCTCTGCACTCTGACTCTGCACTCCTACTCTGTACTCTCATCCAGCACCGCACTCCCACTCTGTACTCAGGCCAGCACCGGACTCTGCATTCCTACTCTGTACTCTCATCCAGCACCGCACTCCCACTCTGTACTCTCAGCCAGCACCGGACTCTGCATTCCTACTCTGTACTCTCATCCAGCACCGCACTCCCACTCTGTACTCTCAGCCAGCACCGGACTCTGCATTCCTACTCTGTACTCTCAGCCAGCACCTCACTCCCACTCTGTACTCAGGCCAGCACCGGACTCTGCATTCCTACTCTGTACTCTCATCCAGCACCGCACTCCCACTCTGTACTCTCAGCCAGCACCGGACTCTGCATTCCTACTCTGTACTCTCAGCCAGCACCTCACTCCCACTCTGTACTCTCAGCCAGCACCGGACTCTGCATTCCTACTCTGTACTCTCAGCCAGCACCGCACTCCCACTCTGTACTCTCAGCCAGCACCGCACTCTGCACGTATTACTCCCTCGCAGGAAAACGATGGCAAACACCAGGAAGCAGCTTCTGGATTTACTAAAACTGCCGGAGAACTCTGAGTGTGCGGACTGCGGAGAGCCAGGTAAGAGCAGCCTATTACTCAGAGCCTGCTGAGAGGTGATCCTGTCAATTTACAGGACTGCACTTGGCCCTGTCGCTTTAAGACCAATGGCCAAGCAAAGTTTGTGCTGCTGCCAGACACGGCTGGGCACTATGCCCCTACACACTTGCACCGTTTGGCCACGCGAGAGGCAATAAACGTAAATGAATGGGCATTTGCCAGACGGCCAGTATACGGAGGTTTAGTCGCTTCCGAGATTTTTTCCATAACATGCAAATTAATGTGACGCCACATAATCTCTGCAGCCTTTGACGAGCCGTGTCCCTGCACTGTGATTGTGCACTCGTGCAAGGCACTCGCTGCTCACACGACATCATTTGTGTTGACTTCCCATAAACATTTGTCTTAAGCTAAAATGCATCTCGACCTCAGCCTGAGCATTTCATGCGCTTCCTTTTTACGAGAAACCCTCCTAACATCAAGTGGTTTAATACAGGGAGGGCTAATATTTCAGAGTCTTCTGTTATATTCCACGCTCGTTCCTTCTACATGCAGCGAAGACACTATGGAACTTTTCTCCATGAGTTGGTATTCAGCGGAGAATGTAGGAAGCAGTAAAGGTTTAGGGATTAGCGTTAAATATCTGTAGACGTGAACATGCGTGTAAGCTCGGTGCCCAGATGGCGCATGTTGTGGTCTCACAGTTCCTTCTACCACTTGTGCAAGACGAAGGGGCAGAGAGGCTTCCTGAATAGAAACTGCTGATCCAGCAGAAAGTGGAGAAAACTCTCCAATTGCACAAGATACACGGATCGCATCCGGCCATAACAGGGCTGAAAGGGCAGAATAACAGGAGCCCAATGGCAGTAACCTTAGGGCCGGAATCAGGGCTCCGCACAGTAACCACATTTCCTTGGGGCAGCCTCGTAACACCTGCCCTAGCCTGCCCCAAACCTTCTGCTACGTACCCTGCACTTCAAAAATGGAGTGATGGTGGATACTGGACGAGAGAGAACGCCTTGGAGGGGATGCTGATCAGCGCTTTCTTCTCTTTCAGATCCGGAGTGGGTATCGTGCACGCTCGGGGTTTTCATCTGCTTGCAGTGCTCTGGAATTCACAGAAGCCCGTCAATTGGAAAAGTGAAGTCTGTGCAGTTAGATAACTGGGAAGACGACACCGTTCAGGTAAAAATAAATCTGTTGTGTTTCCCCCTTTCCTTAAAAGCACAGAATAGTACATGAGGTTGCCAGCAGGCCAGCGTTAAGGGTACGTTTAGCATCCTTCCCGCAGAAATCAGGCCGGTCTTTGGAGAGAGTTCTGTGCCCAAAGTCCCAAATGTAATTATTGCCACCAAACCTTTCACCTGTTCCAAAGCATATAGAGCACCAAAACCTCTTCTTTGCCTCTGTGGAAGAGTCCCAGGACCTCGGAAAGTACTAGAACATTTTATTCCCCCTGGAGACCTTTTCTCCCTCCGTTGTGAGGAGAGCGCCGGAGACCTTTTCTCCCTCCGTTGTGAGGAGAGCGCCGGAGACCTTTTCTCCCTTCGGTGTGAGGAGAGCGCCGGAGACCTTTTCTCCCTCCAGTGTGAGGAGAGCGCCGGAAACCTTTTCTCCCTCCGGTGCGAGGAGAGCGCCCGAGACCTTTTCTCCCTCCGGTGCGAGGAGAGCGCCGGAAACTTTTTCTCCCTCCGGTGTGAGGAGAGCGCCGGAAACCTTTTCTCCCTCCGGTGTGAGGAGAGCCCCGGAAACCTTTTCTCCCTTCGTTGTGAGGAGAGCGCCGGAGACCTTTTCTCCATTCGGTGGGAGGAGAGCGGCGAAGACCTTTTCTCCCTCCGGTGTGAGGAGAGTGCCGGAAACCTTTTCTCCTTTCGGTGTGAGGACAGCGCTGGAGACCTTTTCTCCCTTCGGTGTGAGGAGAGCGGCGAAGACCTTTTCTCCCTTCGGTGTGAGGAGAGCGGCAAAGACCTTTTCTCCCTCCGGTGTGAGGAGAGCGCCGGAAACCTTTTCTCCCTCTGGTGTGAGGAGAGCGCCGGAAACCTTTTCTCCCTTCGTTGTGAGGAGAGCGCCGGAGACCTTTTCTCCCTCCGGTGTGAGGAGAGCGCCAGAAACCTTTTCTCCCTTCGGTCTGAGGAGAGCGCCGGAGACCTTTTCTCCTTCCGGTGCGAGGAGAGCGCCGGAAACCTTTTCTCCCTTCGTTGTGAGGAGAGCGCGGGAAACCTTTTCTCCTTTCGGTGTGAGGAGAGCGCGGGAAACCTTTTCTCCTTTCGGTGTGAGGACAGCGCCGGAGACCTTTTCTCCCTTCGGTGTGAGGAGAGCGGCGAAGACCTTTTCTCCCTCCGGTGTGAGGAGAGCGCCGGAAACCTTTTCTCCCTCTGGTGTGAGGAGAGCGCCGGAAACCTTTTCTCCCTTCGTTGTGAGGAGAGCGCCGGAGACCTTTTCTCCCTCCGGTATGAGGAGAGCGCCGGAAACCTTTTCTCCCTTCGTTGTGAAGAGAGCGTCGGAGAGGTTGGTGCTGGGAACCTCTCCTGTAGTCTGGGGGTTGGGGCCAAATATGTTTGTGAATTTGCAATAGCTGCATCATGTAATATCATATGGGGCATGAAGTCATTTAAAGGTCCAAATCTGTGATTTACTTTGTTCCAGTTTCTGAAAGAGCATGGGAATAAGAAAGCAAAAGAAAAGTACGAAGCCTTTGTGCCTCCTTTTTACTACAGGCCACGAGCCAGGGATTGCATGTAAGTTGGGACATATAACACACAGCGTGAGACGGCAGCTAGAGGTGGAGAGTCTGATGGGCAGGGGCCACCAATTTCAGACATCGGTGTCTCGAAGCTGAGAGGGAGCAGCCATATGACACCTGGTCTCCACTAGTGACTCCTTTCAATGATTATCTTTTATTCTGCTCAGGGTCTTGAAGGAACAGTGGATAAAAGCAAAATATGAACGCGAAGAATTCACATCCGACGAAGAGTCTCCCTATACGACAGGTAAAATCCAACATTTCATCAGCAAGTAATCAAAGTATTCCCAGGCCTCACAAGGCCGTGTTAATATATATTATTACACCCACATCATGCGTGAACACGTTCATTCTGTCTTTTGTATTTGCGCACGTGTGTTCCAGTAGTTTTCACTTTCTATTGTTTCGGGGACCGGCTAACTAACGTTCTGTTTTGATTCACACGATACTTTAAACCGGAGGGTTGAGGTTTGTAAATATGGTGGGAAGTCTATCCTGGGTCAGCGTGATGTATTCCGGCTGCCTGCTCTCGGCTTTGTCTATCACTGTGCCAACGAAACACGTCACCTTCTTTAAGTGGACTCTCTGCTTACCCATGTTTCCCTTAAGGACATAAAGAGGGAAACCTGTGGAAGAAAGGGCGCGATCGTAAACAGTTTCTGGAGCGGCGTTTTGTCTTCTCCGGGAGAGAAAAAGTCCTTAAATATTACATTAATAACGTGAGTATTAAGATTGTGGACTTATACCATGACGAAGGTCACTCTGTATCCTAACAAAGTTTGCTTTTTAAAATCTACACTATTTTGTTTTTCAGCATGCAGACCCTAAAGGAACAATTCCTATCCAGAGCCTAAATGCCACATTTCAGGCTGAGAAGATCGGACATGCCCATGGACTGGAGATCACATATATAAAGGACGAGCAGACCAGGAACTTATTTGTGTACCATGATGAAGGACAGGTGAGCGACTGCTGTTTGATCCAGCTTCAATATAAATGTAATCTAAGCAGGAATGTTAAGTTACTTGTTACATAAAATACCACTGTGGGATAAGTCTGTGGAGATCTCCTGCGCTCGGTGTCGGGAGATGAAGAGCTGCGGTTGTGGGATAAGTCTGTGGAGATCTCCTGCGCTCGGTGTCCGGAGATGAAGAGCTGCGGTTCTGGGATTGGTCTGTGCAGATCTCCTGCGCTCGGTGTCGGGAGATGAAGAGCTGCGGTTGTGGGATAAGTCTGTGGAGATCTCCTGCGCTCGGTGTCCGGAGATGAAGAGCTGCGGTTCTGGGATTGGTCTGTGGAGATCTCCTGCGCTCGGTGTCGGGAGATGAAGAGCTGCGGTTCTGGGATAAGTCTGTGGAGATCTCCTGCGCTCGGTGTCGGGAGATGAAGAGCTGCGGTTCTGGGATTGGTCTGTGCAGATCTCCTGCGCTCGGTGTCCGGAGATGAAGAGCTGTGGTTCTGGGATTGGTCTGTGCAGATCTCCTGCGCTCGGTGTCCGGAGATGAAGAGCTGCGGTTCTGGGATTGGTCTGTGCAGATCTCCTGCGCTCGGTGTCGGGAGATGAAGAGCTGCGGTTCTGGGATTGGTCTGTGCAGATCTCCTGCGCTCGGTGTCCGGAGATGAAGAGCTGCGGTTCTGGGATTGGTCTGTGCAGATCTCCTGCGCTCGGTGTCGGGAGATGAAGAGCTGCGGTTCTGGGATTGGTCTGTGCAGATCTCCCGCGCTCGGTGTCGGGAGATGAAGAGCTGCGGTTCTGGGATTGGTCTGTGGAGATCTCCTGCGCTCGGTGTCCGGAGATGAAGAGCTGCGGTTCTGGGATTGGTCTGTGCAGATCTCCCGCGCTCGGTGTCCGGAGATGAAGAGCTGCGGTTCTGGGATTGGTCTGTGCAGATCTCCTGCGCTCGGTGTCGGGAGATGAAGAGCTGCGGTTCTGGGATTGGTCTGTGCAGATCTCCCGCGCTCGGTGTCCGGAGATGAAGAGCTGCGGTTCTGGGATTGGTCTGTGCAGATCTCCCGCGCTCGGTGTCCGGAGATGAAGAGCTGCGGTTCTGGGATTGGTCTGTGCAGATCTCCTGCGCTCGGTGTCGGGAGATGAAGAGCTGCGGTTCTGGGATTGGTCTGTGCAGATCTCCCGCGCTCGGTGTCCGGAGATGAAGAGCTGCGGTTCTGGGATTGGTCTGTGCAGATCTCCCGCGCTCGGTGTCGGGAGATGAAGAGCTGCGGTTGTGGGATAGGTCTGTGCAGATCTCCTGCGCTCGGTGTCAGATTCCCTCACCCTGTTAGCCTCCACCACTTCTGCTGGCAGATGAAGGCACGCTACAAACTGTAGGGTTTATCAGCTGGAGTTTCCAGTTGATTTGTCGCGTCGGCTGCAATCCAAGACTGTCAGGAAATGTTTGTCTGAACAGTGTCTTTATCGTGATGCAGGAAATAGTGACCTGGTTCAACGTGCTACGGGCGGCTCGATTCACTTACCTGAAGGGAGCGTTTCCGGCAGTCCCAGAGGAAGAGGTAAAGGCAGAGTACTGAATGCTTTGCACGAGTTTACGTGGTGGTATGCTTCTTTCTTCTATTATCTGTATAACCTGATATTTATAGAAACCCAAAGCTGCACCACATATTGAGTCAGTTGTAGTCTACAGACCTTCTGATCGGGTACAACAGGTATGAATATTTGAGGGATGGAGGTCATATATAAACATATGTATACGTTTATATATTACGCTATGCCCGTGACCCGGGTGAAAGGGCCCTACACATTTCCCATGCACAGAAGCTGATTGTTCACATTTTACAAGACCTACGATGTTGCCAGACTGAGCCGGTCGCCCAGCATTCTTTCCCGTCTCTCAGCGCCTTGCACACTTCCTTCTACTGAATCGAGTGAAGTCCCTGTGCTGATGTGCGGACAGACAAGCACGAGACAAAGCCCTGGCGGGACTGCAAAGAGACTCCATTAGCACAGCAGCGAGGGGAACTCGGGGCCTGGTATATGAACAGAGACTAGTGCCCCTCCATTGGCGTAACAGGCTGCTCACGTACGGAAGAGCTTTAAACTTGAGAGAGCCTTACAGTAGTTGGGGTAGGATCGACTTTCACTCTTGGTGAAGGAAGGATACTTTGACACAAAAGATACATAGAGGTATCCCCAGGGGTAAGGAATGGTTCTGGTGTAGGGATCTACTCAAGGTGGTTGTATCTACATACTAATTATTCATTTAGGTCAGCGCGCTACACAGTGCTAAGTAGATTATTACTACATATGTATGTTTTACACGCATAGAATAGAGGAAATGTGAACACGCTAATTTCCCTTTCAGCTCATCCCGCGGATTACACGAAATTATTCCAAAGCTGGATACATGGAGAAAACCGGTCCCAGGGTAAGATCTGTTACGTTGATCGGCAGCAGCATGGCCCCGTATGTGAACCTGCATTTAATGATGCCAGGAATTGCACTTTAATTGGTAACAAGCATCCCGTGGTATTTCCGGAGACCCTAGTAACCTGCAGGTGTCACGGAGCCTATTTAACAAATGAGTACACGTTTAGCTTTGAGCAAATGAACCAATTCGGAATACATTGTAAATCCCTCTCGGTTTCTTACAGCAAAGGGAAGCTTTCAGGAAGCGATGGTTTAACTTGGATTCTGAGGAGCGAAAACTGCTTTACTACAAGAAACCTTTGGTAACGGCAACGCTTTCCACATTATTATGGGAATAAAACGAGTAACGGCTGCAGATACGGGTTCTGGGTAATGGCCCTCCTTATACCGTTATCACACGACACACAGATCTTCTGCGCAGCTGGGGATTCTGGGTAATAACCCCCCGTTAACCCATAATCACCCAGCATACAGAGCACCGCTGCAGCCGGGGATTTGGGGTAATAACCC
This sequence comes from Spea bombifrons, assembly GCF_027358695.1. Classification (NCBI taxonomy): domain Eukaryota; kingdom Metazoa; phylum Chordata; class Amphibia; order Anura; family Pelobatidae; genus Spea; species Spea bombifrons. Next base: position 20,384,817 of record NC_071099.1, read on the forward strand.
CCCCCTTACCCCATAATCACCCGGCACATAGAGCTCTCCCTGCAGTGGGTTTCCAAATATAATTTAGCGTTCGGTGTCGTGTTATTGGTTTTTTAGGATGCCTTTCCACAAGGAGGAATCTTTTTAGGAAGTAAGGAACAAGGATACCGGGTCTTAGAAGGTTTACCTGAAGGTACAAAGGGAAATAAGAGGGATGCTGTGATCATCATCAAAACACCAGACAGGGAATTTAAATTGACTTGCGAGAACACCACAGATCAGAAAGAGTGGCTGAAGGCTCTGACCCAAGTCATATCCCGGCCAACGACCGCACAGGACATGGATGGTAATTCCACGACCTCACGACTCACGTTATGCGAGTGTTAGCGGCTTGTTCAGCGAACACAAACCAGCACCGAGCAAAGTGCCACCAGAAATGGTCACTCCCTTGGCATAATCCTTTTAACAATAACTTGGTATCTTGAAATATGATTTTAAACAATTTACATACAACACGCTTAAATATCAAGTTTTTTTCTTACAGAGGAGAAACGCTTCCGAAAAACGCATCACAAATAGATTAGATGGGAAACTTCAGACAAGAAATCTAAGGTTCCCGTGTAAATTAGGCCTTTATTTAACAATTAACAGCTGCATGGACTGGGCCGATATATACTGGAGAGAAGACGTTTACACCACATGGAGCAATAATCACCGAGCCTGCCCAAAGGCACAGAACTAGGAATACCCGGCCACGGCAGAGACTGTGTAATTCCGCATAGCATCGAGACACTAAACGTGGCCTTACAGGTTGGGCTCTCTTAACGGGACGGCACTGTGAGCCCAGCAGCTGGAAGAGCCCAGAGGATGCGTGTGCAGCTGTCCGTGGCATTCAGATGGCTCTCAGGACTGTAGAGGAACTTATTTACAAAACCAGCCCCATGGAGGCCAGGGACGACATCTGCAGCCTTTCAGTAACACTATTTGGGTCACTAATTCAGACACATGAAGCGTGTCCTTATATAATATATATATATAATATACGTTGCGGAAACACGGAAAGCCTCTGGCAGGAAAGTAGAGTGTGATATATAGATTTTGTTGGTTTTAAAGGATAGAACTATCACAAATCGAAAGATACTCTACACCACTATACAACGGCAAACACCTTGTCACATAACTTAAGCAAAAGGTGATGAAAGGCTGGCTCACAGAAGCTTACAGTCTAAATATACATGTGGAAGGACAGGTAAGACGGGCCCTTCCAATCAGCTTACATCATAATTTTACTTCCATGTTTCAGGTCATGGTCCTGCTGTGCTTCAGCTGGCGGACGGCACCCTGACATTATCCTGTATGATGTGTCGATAAAGTTGGGAATTCATTGTCCCCTCGATGATGGGAAGCTGTCCAACCCAGAGGCAGCAAAGCAGCCCCAAATGTTACTTCCTTCTTCTTACACCATATATCGTGTAAGAAGGTGGTGTGGGAGAAGCCTTAGTTTTCAGCCTTAGTTTTTTCTGTCCACAAAACATTTTCCTGACAGTGCTGTGGAGTCAAGCTGCTCTTTGGCAAACTTCAGGCACGCAACATTGTTTTTTTTTTGGAGAGCAGCGACTTTCTCCGAGGTGTCCCACCGCGGACTCCATGCCTGTTTAATGTTTTGCGTACGGGAGACTCATAAACAGAGATGTTAACTGGTTCCAATGATTCCTTTGAGGCTTTTGCGGTTACTGCCGGGTTCTTTTTTTACCCCATTGAGCATTCTGTGCCGTGCCCTTGGAGTCACCTTGGCTGGGCGTCCACTTCTGGGGAGAGGAGGCAGAGCACTAAATCTCCTCCATTTACACACAATTTGTATAACTGCAGACTGATGAATATATAAACTCTTTGTAACCCTTTCCAGCCTTTTTTTTGCAAGGTATGGTTCACATCAGCAGATGCTTCTAGAGAAGAGCAAACCCAAAATGTTTGTGACAAAGTATCTCTAAATCTCACCTCCGATCCCATTTCATTGATTGGACTCCAGGTTTGATAACCCGACTCCAAATAGCTTTTGTTGAAGTGATTAGCCTTGGGGTTCACTCACTTTTTCCAAGCCACGCTGTGAATGTGTAATTGATGTGTTCAATATGAACAAGAACAATAATTTGTGTTATTAGTTGAAACGTGTGTTTTATATTACTAGAGTTACAATTAGTGTCCCAGAATGATATCTGACACGAGAAGCTGCCTTTCTTCTGTACAGAACTGTTCTTAGACACACTTCGCAAAGTGCTTGTGTAATAGTCTCAGCTCACTGGAGCACGTGTGCCGTTTACTGCTTAGGTTACAAGGGAGTGTAGCAATGTAGGTGAAATTTCATCATGTATTCCCTCACTGGATTAGCTTCTATCACCTCTGCTGGAAAGCTGTTCCACTCTTCTACTAACCTCTCAGTAAAGTATAACTTCCTGTCATTCCATTTAAGCCTCTGGCCCTCTAGTGTTAGATTACCGCCTATTGTTGTAACATTTAGCCTCTTTTGAAATAAAGGTCCCTCCTTTGTTACATCCCTTTATGTATGTAAATGTCTCTTTACCATCCCCTTTTAGTCGCCTCCTCTGAACTCTCTCCAGAATATCAATATCCTTCTGGGGTCTCCAGACCGATACATAATACTCTAGGTGAGGCTGGACAGGAGATCTGGAAACGGGGGCAGATCGGCCTCCCTCTTTTTGCTTCCAATGCCCTCGCTATACACCAGCACTCTGCTTGCTTTATCCGCCTCCCTTTGGCACTCCCCTCCACTTGCTTTCAGTTTCGTTTATTTAATCTACGATGGCGGAGGACAGGCAGTTGCTGCTCAGGCTGCAGCCCAATGACCTGACCTGCTCTATCTGTATAAGCCACTATACTTTCCCAACCACACTGCCATGTGGGCATACCTTCTGCAAAAACTGCATTGAGAGATACTGGCAAGAGAAAACCAGACTCATCTGCCCAATGTGCCAGACATCATTTGAAAAGAAGCCGGAGCTCAACAAGAACACAGACATTGCCTCTCTACTGGAGATTCTACGCAAACCAAATAACAGGACCCACAAGGACTGCCAGTCCTGCACCGGCCGAGGAGCACTAAAACTGTGTTTACCATGCATGGCCCCTCTGTGCAAAGACCACCTCCTGCTCCACAGTGAGGATACGCTAGGACAGCGACACCTGCTGGTGAATCCGTTAACTGGCGGCTCCACCTGGCTGTGCAGGGACCATGAAGAAGGGCTGCAGTATTTCTGCGAGCCTCACTGCTCCCCCTTGTGTCCAGCCTGTGTAGTGCAGCATAAGGCTTGTAAACCTGAGCTCTTGCTGCATCGCTACAGGGCCAATAAGGTGAGCGGTGTGGGGGGGGAGGTTACTGGCGTTAGTTTCTCACGCATTCCCAAATATCTTTGTATGTATTTAATTCAAAGTGATGACATCAGAATCTAAGGCATACAGTTCCAAGAGGCTTAATGCTGTGTCTAACCCTAACCCACACTACTCCTAACCCCGGCCAAACCCCACGCCGCTCCTAACTCCGACCGACCCCAGGCCGCTCCTAACTCCGGTCGACCCCACGGCGCTCCTAACCCCGGTCGACCCCACGGCGCTCCTAACCCTGGTCGACCCCACGCCGCTCCTAACTCCGGCCGACCCCACGCCGTTCCTAACCCCGGCCGACCCCACGCCGTTCCTAACCCCGGCCGACCCCACGCCGTTCCTAACCCCGGCCGACCCCACGCCGCTCCTAACCCCGGTCGACCCCACGCCGCTCCTAACCCCAGGCTGACCCCACACCGCTCCTAACCCCAGGCCGACCCCACGCCGCTCCTAACCCACGCCGCTCCTAACCCCAGGCCGACCCCACGCCGCTCCTAACCCCAGGCCGACCCCACGCCGCTCCTAACCCAGGCCGACCCCACGCCGCTCCTAACCCCTGGCCGACTCCACGCCGCTCAACGTATTTCATTGTGCTTTTATGTGTGAAGGAAAAAATCCAAGAGAGGATTGCTGAAGTGAACAAAGATATCACAATTAAAGAGCACGAGATAATGGATTTGAAAAACGCTTATCAGGAATTCCAGGCAAGTAAAGGCAATATACAGATCAAAAAGAGGTAAAAAAAAAATAAAAAAAAAATAAAAGGCTGCGCTTAAAATAACAGATATAAGATAACCAATAATAGTTAATAAGCTGCTATGGTGAGAAGCTCTTAAAAGTGCATGTAAAAACTCCCCCAACTAAATATGCAATAGTACAAATGTAAAACAAACAAACAAACAAACAAAAGAGTATTTCTCTAACCAAGCGCTTATAAAATATTAAATCTATAGATTATAAAGTAAACTTAAAATACTTAAATTCAAGCGTGCATAGGTCGGTCAGCGCTTTTCAATCGATGTCTCTCAAATGCAGATATTGTATGAAATATAAAAGGCAAAGAGAGACATCATAGTGCAAAAAAACCCATCACTGTATAAAATTAAAATGTTAAAACCTATACACAGTCTGCTCACCGTATTATTATTGAAAAGCGCTGACCGACCTATGCACGCTTGAATTTAAGTTTTTTTAGGTTACTTTATAATCTATAGATTTAATATTTTATAAGCGCTTGGTTAGAGAAATACGCTTTTTTATTGTTTTACAAGTAAAGGCAATAACTATGAAGCCGCGATCACAGCACGTGTCTGTGTGCGTGTCTGTCTCTGTCTGTGCCTGCGTCTGTGTGTGTATCTCTGTGCGTGTTTGTGTGGACAGCCAGGTACGATTGCAGCGGGTGACAGCGGGACGCGAGCCGGATCTGAACTCTTCTCTTCAGAAAAGTTTTTTTGTACAGAACATTCACAGAGTGGCTGCTGGAAGTGTCCGGGTCTCTACTAAACATGCATTGCGTGCTTTTAGATCCTAGTCTGTGATATTAAAGATAATCTCACCCGAGACTTCAGAGAGATGAGGGATTATATCGAGAAGCAGGAGCGGGCATCCTTTTGGAGAATTCAGATGGAGCGAGACAGAGCACAGAAGGGCATTCTGGGAGCTATCCAGCCCCTCACTGTCCAGATTGAGGAACTGAAGAAACTCAAAGCAGATCTGGAGGACAATCTACAAAATAACTGGATGGAAGTGCTGACGGTAACGGCACAGAATGCAGAACACACAGGGCAGATACCAGGGCCCGGGGAATCCTACTGCGCCCCTGGGACCCTTACCCTTTCTTTCTCTCTCTCCGTGGTCCTGCTTTTCGTATAGCGCATGGTCTCTTCATGGTCCTTCTTTCTGTAGAGTGCATGGTCTCTCCGTGGTCCTGCCTTTCGTAGAGTGCATGGTCTCTCCGTGGTCCTTTTTGTAGAGTTCATGGTCTCGCCGTGGTCCTTTTTGTAGAGTTCATGGTCTCGCCGTGGTCCTGCCTTCCGTAGAGTGCATGGTCTCTCCATGGTCCTTCTTTCCGTAGAGTGCATGCTCTCTCCGTGGTCTTGCTTTCTGTAAAGGGCATGGTCTCTCCGTGGTCTTGCTTTCTGTAAAGGGCATGGTCTCTCCGTGGTCTTGCTTTCTGTAGAGTGCATGCTCTCTCCGTGGTTTTGCTTTCTGTAGAGTGCATGCTCTCTCCGTGGTTTTGCTTTCTGTAGAGTGCATGCTCTCTCCGTGGTCTTGCTTTCTGTAAAGGGCATGGTCTCTCCGTGGTCCTGCCTTCCGTAGAGTGCACGCTCTCTCCGTGGTCTTGCTTTCTGTAGAGTGCATGGTCTCTCCGTTGTCCTTTCTGTAGAGTGCATGCTCTCTCCGTGGTTTTGCTTTCTGTAGAGTGCATGCTCTCTCCGTGGTCCTGCTTTCTGTAGAGTGCATGCTCTCTCCGTGGGCCTGCTTTCTGTAGAGTGCATGCTCTCTCCGTGGTCCTTCTGTCTGTGGACAGCACTGTCTCTCTGTGGCCTTTCTGTATCAGCCGGATAGTGTCTCTAACTTTTTATTCCGTTGTTTTCAGGACACAAAGGAAAGCGATATCAGCCAAAGAGCATCTCCTGCAACTTGGCATACATCGATATTTGATGAAAACAGGATTATAGACACGACCCTTGTGATATCGGAAATTAAACAAAGTCTCCTTGCTCACGGTCTTCTAGAACAACGTCCCTGTCCACCAAAACAAGGTTTCTTGCCAACAAAATAAATAAGCAGACAAAAGTGAAGTCTCTTTAGGCTTATATCCATGTAATCTGTATGAATCTGTAATTATGGAGTAAGGTATGTTTTACTCTGGTGCGATGGGAGCTAAGGATGTAATTTGATTATGGGGTAGTGTGTCTATGCTTTATTGTCATGCATATTATTAGTAAGTTAGATGGGTACCCAGAATCCTCTGGTGTAGCAGCATTCTATGCGATATTATTATGCATATTATTAGTAACTTAAATGGGTACCCAGAAGGCCCTGGTGCCAGTCCGTGTCAACGCCATGCGGTTATGGGGTAAGGGAGGGGAATCAGTATTTGGTATCCCTTGGTGCAGCTGGAGGATGCCATATAATTAGGGTTAGGTAAGGTTGTTACTTTGCAGATGCAAATATTTGTATGAAGAGTAAATCTGCTGATGTGGCATGTAAGGTGTATCTTGTGGAAAACTAGATTATTCTGTCTGCACTCTGCTTTTAGTGTTTGAAGAAACAATTGGATCCCAGACAGTTCCATCTACTGGGACAGGGCACCCGGCAGTAAACGCGCCACCGGAGACGGGGGACCAGGCAGTAAATGCGCCACTGGTCACGGGGGACCCGGCAGTAAACGCGCCACTGGAGACGGGGGACCCGGCAGTAAACGCGCCACTGGTCACGGGGGACCCGGCAGTAAACGCGCCACTGGAGACGGGGGACCCGGCAGTAAACACGCCACTGGAGACGGGGGACCCGGCAGTAAACGCGCCACTGGAGACGGGGTACCCGGCAGTAAACGCGCCACTGGAGACGGGGGACTTGGCAGTAAACGCGCCACTGGACACAGGGTACCGTAACCTTCTGCAGTGTAAGTAACATCTTTTAAAAGCAAACTCAACCTACATGCTCAATGCGAGTGTGAGGCTTGGGAGGTCTCAGCATCACAGTAGCGCCCCCATGAGACAGGGGATGTCGTACAATGCAGATACTAGGGGGAGCCAGTGAGTTGTGATGGAGGTAAGAGGGCACGCAGGCCGGAGCATCAGTCTGTGACTGTCTCACTGTGAGCTCTGAATACAGAGATATTGCCTGCTTACCCATATTTGCCCTCGTTTTATGAATTACTTTGTCGGCTATTGGAACATTCCAGTAAATCTGTCTCCTGGGCTCACATACAGAGTAAAGCAACACGTATGGAAAGTGGTAAATACACACTTCAGTTACGTCACCTTTCCTACAATGTCCTCGCCATATGTATAAAGTATGTGTGTATGAAGCCACAACGTGAGGTTTTCTGTAATTTCAGGGGCACAGAACTTATCCTTTGATCGCGAGACTGTCCATAACCGCTTGTCTCTGTTACAAAATTCCAAGACGGTGATTGTGACCGGCACGGTGAATAAGCACCCCAAACACTCCCGGAGATTTACCTGCAGTCAGGTGCTGTGCTGTGAAGGCTTCTCTGCCGGCTGCCACTACTGGGAGATTAACACCAAGGACAGCAACTCCTGGGCCATCGCGGCTGCAGCCAAAGAGATGGGCATTGAAGACAAATTGGGTCGAAATGGCTGCTCGTGGTGTGTGGAATGGAACAAGGAGCACCTGTCCACGTGGCACGCTAACGAGGCTATCATTATCCCCCATGGAAAGCCGGACACAGTGGGAGTCTTCCTCGACTGTGGAGAGAGGGTGATCACGTTTTATTCGGTGCAGGAGGCGGCCGTGACTCTGCTTCACTCTTACAGACTGGATTTCCAGACCGAAATCTTCCCCGCCGTTTGGCTGTTTGGCTTAAAAGCAGGAAATTCTTTAACGATAAAAGATTTAAGAAGGCTTTAGATTGTTAGCTCTTTGGTTCAGGGTTGTCATTTAACACATATATGTTATCCTCTACTTTTCTTTATGAATAAAGTCATTATCTACTCCCTAGACAATGCAATCTTGTACCCCAGTGAAAAATTCACAAGGAGGCCTGGGATAACGCAGTCCCAAAAAGACAGGCAAGACACGAACGCAGTGTAAAGAAACCCTAAAACAGAGGAATATGGCCTATAGCCACGAGACACCCCCCCCCCCCCCCCGACATCATGATGGCTATAAGTGGAAAGTAATGTAAAGGAGGTTCAACCTCACTGAGAGTGTGAACACAAGGCAACGGCTGCATACATTTATCTCATATACATGGTATATACCCAAGGGCTGAATATAATTACCTCATATACACAGTAAATACCCAGAGGTTGCATATATTTACCTCATATACACGGTATATACCCAGGGGCTGCATACATTTACCTCATATACACAGTAAATACCCAGGGGCTGCATATATTTACCTCATATACACAGTATATACCCAGGGGCTGCATATATTTACCTCATATACACAGTATATACCCAGGGGCTGCATATATTTACCTTATATAAACAGTATATAGCCAGGGGCTGCATATATTCACCACATATACATGGCATTTACCCAGGGGGTGCATATATTCACCTCATATACACGGTATATACCTAGATGCTGCATATATTCATCTCATATACACTGTATATACCAAGGGACTGCATATATTTACCTCATATACATGGCATTTACCCAGGGGCTGCAATTCATCCCATATACACGACATATACCGAAGGGCTGCATATATTCAGCCCCTAAAAAACAAAAAAATCTCGTCGGATTCATTAAACTTCCCTGCTCCACACTGCGTAATATCACTCAAAGCGCAGGCGGGCCTGTCCTGGACAGCCCCTGCACACCAACCGCACCAGTCACATGATCTGCTATGCTGCTGTCACTTGGCTGGGCGGGAACTATCTGACGTCACGAAGCTGCGCGCATTCTCTTTGGTTGGGTCTGTTGGCTGTCCCTGGCCGGCACCCGTCCGTGTCTTCTGCCCGGGCCGCGCTGTGAGGTGACTCTGGGGTCCTGCCGCACCGGCAGCATGAAGAAGGACGTGCGGATCCTGCTGGTGGGCGAACGTGAGTGGACGGTACCAGGGGAGGCCGGCTGTCCAAAGGGTGCCGGGGAGGACAACTGTCCCAGGGGTGCCAGTGGGGGACGGCTGTCCAACGTGTGCCAGGGGAGGGCGACTGTCCCATGGGTGCCAGTGGGGGACGGCTGTCCCAGGGGTGCCTGGGGAGGGCGGCTGTCCCAGGGGTGCCTGGGGAGGGCGGCTGTCCCAGGGGTTCCTGGGGAGGGCGGCTGTCCAAAGGGTGCCAGGGAAAAGAGGCTGCATCAGGGGGCGGGGGGCTTAACAGGTAGGTATTTTTCTGCATAATATGTAAAAGGCATGAGGTGCAAACACAGAGGCGCAGATGAATAAACCCAAATTCATGGTTAGGGAGATGGACACCACGAGGGGCCGAGGACACAACTCGCATCACTTTGTTTCCTTCTTTTACAGCCCGGGTTGGGAAGACTTCGCTCATTATGTCGCTGGTCGGTGAGGAGTTCCCTGAGGAGGTGAGAATATAATGAAAATTAAACTCCAAGCGCCACGTTACGTTTGAGAATGTTAAGTGATACTTTGCAAATTGACGCTTAATGTTGGAACAGGAAGATCTGAATCCTCATCCTTTTGCTTCCAGGTCCCTGCCCGAGCTGAGGAAATCACTATCCCTGGGGATGTTACCCCCGAGAGGGTCCCGACTCACATTGTGGATTACTCTGGTAATAAATATAGATAGATAGATAGATATACAATTGTGCTTGCAGACTTGGGCCCGAATTGCTCAGCTAAATCTTTTATGGATCCCATGCAGGGATCTCCCGGCTCGGTCACCAGAGATAGGGTGGGATCTCCCGGCTCGGTCACCAGAGATAGGGTGGGATCTCCCAGCTCGGTCACCAGAGATGAGGTGGGATCACCCGGCTCGGTCACCAGAGATGGGGTGGGATCTCCCGGCTCGGTCACCAGAGATGGGGTGGGATCTCCCGGCTCGGTCACCAGAGATGGGGTGGGATCTCCCGGCTCGGTCACCACAGGTTGGGTGGGATCTCCCGGCTCGGTCACCACAGGTTGGGTGGGATCTCCTGGCTCGGTCACCACAGGTTGGGTGGGATCTCCCGGCTCGGTCACCACAGGTTGGGTGGGATCTCCCGGCTCGGTCACCACAGATGGGGTGGGATCTCCCGGCTCGGTCACCTCAGATGGGGTGGGATTTCCATCATGAAGACGTGACAATGTTTCAATTTAAATACTAACTCCTTGTCTCCTTGTTCCTGGCAGAGGCAGAGCAAACAGACGAGCAGCTGTATCACGAGATCTCACGGGTAAAGAGTATTATCTGTTTTATCATGCTTGCCATGGGGCTGGCAGATCTATAGATGTAATTAACGTATTTTCTGGGTTTACAGAGACAGCGCTCCTGCCAACTGTTCACATTTCTGTCTATTTTGCATGGTAGAACCGCCACCCGTAAGCATAAAAAGGGAGTTTTACCCATATTGTCTGGTTTAAATTTGCCCAGCACAGCGCGTGGATGCTGTTTGGTGTCAATGCGTACTTTTTTTGTTCACACGCATGTATTGTAACAGGAGAATCTGTGTTAGGTAGAATATATTTGGTTATTTTAAGGCTAAATATTTGAAATCTTCAGATATTAAATAATGGCTGTTATCTAAAAAAACAGAAACACCTGTTTTTTCTTTTATTGTAAATTAAGTATATTTGTGCCATAAAATATATTTAAATTTCTTTTAGGCGAATGTTATCTGCATTGTGTATGCCGTCAACAACAAGAACTCTATAGACAAGGTAGGACCATCTCGTCACCTACGCAGTAACCAATATCTCCAGTAAATGAATGATTTCTCGTTCCCTGACATGCTCCCAGTACATCAGGAGTTAGTGTGAAAATTGGTGTTATCACTATAGCAACCAAGGTTTACCCTGATGCACTTATTTTTTTTATCTCCGTCAGAGAAGAGCAACCCCTACCTATTCCTTCCCTTAATATACAATTTTGCTGCTGTACATAGATTGCAAGGTTTGGGAATGCTATTTTTACTCATTTAAACTGCTGTTCGCAGGTCACTAATCACTGGATTCCTCTAATCAATGAGCGGACGGACAAAGACAGCAGGTAGGGCTGTTCCAGGACGTTTATTTCTTGGCCAGACCGGGCACAGCTTTCTAGGCTCCTGTGTGCATTGGGCAGCCTTAGTTTTACCCGAGTAATTATGATTATGTGTTTATTAATAAAATTGCGCCCGATGAGAGTGGAAGTGATTCCGGCACATAAAGTTTCTTAGTGATCTTTTGGGAAATACTCGATTTTCCAATGGTTTGTCGGTGGATGCTGTGCTATTCTCATTAAGAGCATCCCACTGTGGCTAATCCTGGGCACTTTTTAGCGAGACGTCTGTTATCGCCTGTAAAAGTGAGGGGTATTTGGGGTAAGTTATTTGTTTCTGTTGTCACTTCGCAGGGTACCGTTGATTCTAGTGGGGAACAAATCTGATTTATTGGATTCCAGCAGCATGGAAACGGTCCTGCCCATTATGAACCAATACTCGGAGATTGAGACCTGTGTGGAGGTATGTCTGACGTTAAAGAGCGCTGCCACAGGCACGGATTTTAGAACCATTAAATTAGGGTAATTACTTTGGTTTAAAGGTGAGGGGCTAATTCGAATCCAGCGGAAATTAGTTCAGGGGCAGGTGAGGCAAAACCTGCATGACTAATTACTTTCATGAACTCATCTACCTTTTCCTGACTCCACCTTGTAAGGCTGCTAGAGCCAATCAGCTTCCACCAAAGGGGAGGAGTCAGTGGGGATAGTAACCCTTGGAATCGCATGAAATGCAGATAAGGGGATTTCTAATACTAATAAAGTGTTTTAATGGCGTATGTGGCGCCTCCCATTTAAACCCGGTAGTTCAGTATTCAGACTGGAAAATGACATTTTTTATCCAATTATCTGGATTGATGGGAAGCGTAATTTGTCTGGTTTGCCGTGTCATTGCTTTGTCTCTGGAGCACTATTTACTTTTGCATGTGTATTTTCTACTTACAAATCGTTGTGTACTGACTCTGATTCTGTCTTTGGGTTTCAGTGTTCCGCTAAAAACTTGAAAAACATATCTGAGCTGTTTTATTATGCACAGAAAGCCGTGCTACACCCAACTGGGCCGCTCTACTGCCCTGAAGAGAAGGAGGTAGTATGTGCTTCATTAGTAAAGTAATAAGTACCTTGTGCGTTCCTCTTATAATAGTCCCCCCTCTCCCTGTGCTTTCTGGGCAGCTGAAGCCGGCTTGTATTAAAGCTCTGACTCGCATCTTCAAGATATCAGATTTGGATAATGACAGGATCCTAAATGATGCTGAACTCAACTTCTTCCAGGTAATATTCCATCACTGTTCCGGGAGGTGACCACCTGCACTCCTTTGTCGTCTGTATGATGGAGTGTCGACTTGTGATCTAGTTTACGAGAGCTCCGTGTGTTAATAGGTCAGGCGTTATTTGTGATGTCTTGCAGAGGACCTGTTTTCACATACCACTAGCACCACAGGCTCTAGAAGATGTTAAGAATGTTGTGCGCAAGAATGTCCACGATGGCGTGTCAAGAAATGGGCTGACGCTGAAAGGTAAGTGCTCCTGTGTCCCATGACACCGATCCCAACTGGTGTTTCATTCAGAGATCGTGGCAAGTCTGGGGGCAGCTGTAGCTTTGGACAGACCCCTATGTCGCTTCTCTTACTCAAACTGATGCTGCCAAGAGTGTTATGCCTTGAAGCCAGTTGTGCCGACATATTGTGAAATACTTGAAAGGGTACCTATCTCTGTTTCCAGGATTCCTGTTTTTACATACACTTTTCATTGAGAGGGGAAGGCACGAGACCACCTGGACCGTGCTGCGACGCTTCGGATACGATGATGACCTCGAACTGACTCCAGAGTATTTATTTCCGCTGTAAGTCTTGTATCCGAATATTGACAAATTGCTGAAACTCATTTCTATTTTTATGGTGTAGAAGGCGGCACCTGGTTAGGACAGAGTGTTTAATGCCGGGGTGTCCAACCTGTGGCCCTCCAGCTTCTGCAGGACTACATCTCCCATACTCCTCAGCCAGCCCCTTAGCTGAAAGAGCATTATGGGAGATGTAGTCCTGCAGCACCTGGAGGGCCGCAGGTTGGACACCCCTGGTTTAATGTGTCTGCACCCTGTGTGCGGCTCACTACAGACTGGAGGCCACTTCAGTCTGTATTAGAATTGGGTTTTTGCGCTGCGATCCCAGACAAAGTCTGTAATATAGTTTTGACTTGTAGGCATTTTGGAAACGCGTATATGCACATGCTAGATTTCTGGCCGCTCGCCGTATTTATAACCTTGGAAGTTCTGTGTTCAGCTTGTAAACTGGCAGTTAGTACAGATGCAAGCTTTGTAGAATAGAATCTCTTCTTATTATAAACATTACTGTAGACTTAAGATTTATATCGGCATTTAATATGAAGACATGACGTTATTTATTTAACAGGTTAAAAGTGCCCGTGGACTGTACGACAGAACTTAACCACCATGCGTACCTCTTTCTTCAGAGCGTGTTTGATAAACACGATCAGGTGTGTGGCATTCCGGCACTTATCACCAGCTCTTCATTATTCTGTACGTTTACGGGAGTCACACGTTAACAGGGCATTATCAGTATAAAGCAAGGGTGTTCAACCTGCGGCCCTCCAGCTTCTGCAGGACTACATCTCCCGTAATGCTCTTTCAGCTTAGGGGCTGGCTGAGGAGTATGGGAGATGTAGTCCTGCAGCAGCTGGAGGGCTGCATAAAGGGTTCCTCTCATATCCTAATGACGCTGTGCATAGCCCTCAGTGGCTCCTCGGTGTGGATGTATCACAGACTCGTGGCTCCTGTGTTGCAGGACAGAGACTGTGCCCTATCTCCTGAAGAGCTCCGAGATTTATTCAAAGTCTTTCCTTACATGCCATGGGGACCTGATGTCAACAACACGGTTTGCACCAATGACAAGGGATGGATCACATACCAGGGCTTCCTCTCCCAGTGGACGTGAGTGTAACTGATAGAGTGCCGCGTCAAATATTGCAGAGCATATCGCTTTTACAACATGTGACGGCTCCCTGCTATTTTCATTTTGGCTTTCCAGGGGTAGGGTGCTGGAAATGAACTGCGGATGACTCCATTGTAGGGAAATTATTATTGAATAAGTTAATGATGTAATCCATTTCCTTCTTTCAGATTGACAACCTACTTGGATGTACAGCGGTGCTTGGAATATCTTGGTTATTTAGGGTATTCTATATTAACAGAACAAGAGTCTCAGGCCATGGCAGTGACAGGTACCCAAAGACCTGTTTGTACTTGTCATAGCTGTATATGTAGAGCTGACTTCCATCATCGAGGGTTGCAGACAGACCAGGAATTAGGTTTAATGAATTTAAATTAAGAGCTTCTGCTCACGACGTGGCATCCCAAAAAATTGTTGCCTGTTGTAGCCCTCCACTAGAGAATGACCCTGGGGGGAGTTGACAGACACGCAGAGAGCCATCTTATAGGTACTTTGGATGTATAAAGACCGCAGTGTGACTTATATGATGTTGGTTATTTATGTCTGGACGTTTGTTCAGGAGACGTTTATTAGGAAGGCAAGCTGCTGTTTGAGTGTCAATGCCAGCCCGTACGTTGAGTGTCCATGTCAGCTATGGAGCTCCTGGAAACCTCTCTAAAAATGTTTTTTGCTTTAGTTACCCGAGATAAAAAAATTGACCTGCACAAGCGACAGACGCAGAGGAACGTGTTCCGGTGCAATGTCATTGGCTCAAAGGGATGTGGGAAAAGTGGCATTCTCCAGTCACATTTAGGACGAAATCTCATGGTAAATTGTAGGGTGATAAGTACCTTCGTGTTTCTCTCTACTTGGTCCTGGGGTGGTTGGGTCAGGGAGGTCCATGACTAAATTACCTGGTCAGGGGGTTGTTCATGTACAGGGCTCAGCTAAATGTGCCACCTTCATGCTTTGCAGAGACAAAAACAAATTCGAGAGGAACACAGATCGTTCTACGCCATCAACGCTGTGTATGTGTATGGCCAGGAAAAGTATCTGCTGGTGAGTTTTAATGGGAGTTATTTGTTTACTGTTGGTTCGTTTACTTCCTTGAGGACATCAAATCCCTTTTCCACATAAAAAGAGACCTCCAGGGTTAATATATAGAATTCTTGCTCTGCACTTATCTCCAGTACATCTGGATGAATGAATGGATGGTGCTCAGATTTTATACATTTAATTTTGCAGCTGCATCACATCCCCGAGTGTGAATCCTTGTCTCCTGCTGACACCGTGTGTGATGTCGTCTGCTTGGCCTATGACATAACTAATCCCAAATCGTTTGAATACTGTGCCAGGATATTCAAGGTTAGTTCGGCTGTTACCATGTCCTTGGTCTATGGGTGCAAGGACTCAGACCTTCACCCACCCTTTTTATTGTTATCATGGGCACGTTTTAAGGCTATTGAAGTTGCCCCAAAATTCAGAAGTGTGGAAAGAAAGCGTAATTGGGGATGGGGAAAACACAGCTCTGCAGCTTGTTCTTGATTTGAAATGCTTCTTCTTTCTAAAGAATCGGGCATTTCCACTATGGACAGACTCTGCATGCAGTTCAGTTCCGTGAAGAGGCTTCTGCAATCCCTTTTAATGTGACTCTTGTCTGTACAGCAACACTTTATGGACAGCAGGATGCCTTGTCTCATAGTGGCAGCCAAATCTGACCTCCACGAGGTGAGGCAGGAGAGCAGCGTCTCCCCGGCAGACTTCTGCAAGAAGCACAAGATGCCTCCGCCACAAGCCTTCACCTGCGACATGGCCGACAGCCCGAGCCGAGACATTTTCATCAAAATGACCATGATGGCCATGTATCCGTGAGTAACAGCTGCCCCCTCGTCAGGTGGCAGTCATGATGAGAGCCCCCTTCAGGGGATGTTTAAAGAAGTTCAGTGCCGACTGATGTGATATAGTAGAGCTCACCTGGACACCCTGTTTACCTTGTCTGGGATGCCTTTCTTACCCCTTGTGGCTGGCTGTATTGGAAAGGTACCATTTAATGGTAGTAATGGTTTATTTGCACCTTCCGCTCGCTGCATAACCCTCCTGCTGCCGACAGAGCAAGGCCCCGGCCCTCTGTAAAACCTGTGAGTACAGGCACCCTTGGGAGCGTAAAGACCTGTTTGGGCTTTTTCTTGTTTGTTTTACCCGACTTGTGAACTAATGTCTTATAGCGATGCTTCGCAGACTCTTTAATAATCAGCAAATGCTCTTCCCTTGCCTGCAATAGCCCAACACTCCCCTCTGTCTTGGCATCTCCTATAAGTCCCGCTGTTCCCCTGTATCTGTATAGAGCCATATGTTTCTCTGGATTGCCTGCGTACGATGATGATTTCCAGGGGGATATGGTAGGTTGGTGGCTGCCGCGTGATGCATGACCCTTCTTCTGCTAGCAGTGTAACCTCACGGATATCGCACGGCCGACAGCGCTATCCCGTTTCAGAAAGGTGAAATCATTTTAACCGTTCAGTCCCACGCTGGCCAGTCGCATAATCCGCTACTGGAAAGCTCCCGTCTGGCACGGCGTTCCTGGTAATATTGTTTCTCCCGTACGCTGTAATAGAAGGAAGAATAGACACTTTCCTCAGTAACTAAACCACACAGCGAGGCTGTGGGTGGGTGGACTTTATTCAAATGAATGTGCCTCAAAACATGGCATAACTTTTTAAATAAAACTGTAAATAATAATAAAAAACATTTCTGTAGATAATTAGGGGGGAAACATGCATGTGTCAGAAAAAAGCAATGGGCACTGCCAGACGCAGCGTGAAACTGTTAGGGGACTCTGAGTCCTATTTGCGGGTAGCGGGATGTATGACAAATGCATTGCCCCCTGAACCCTGCCAGGTGGGCTCCGCTTTACTTAACCCATCAGACGGTAGGCAGGAATTTCTGGAAGTCGGCGCTGGCTGCAGGTAATGTTTTTGCGCACGCACACACACACACCTCTACGTGAAAGCTTGCTGCATCTGAACCTGTCGTTCTGTGTGTTTCTGCAGTCATGCCCGGCTACGCTGTCTGTGTACCTGCAATAGATGCACATTCTGCATCTGTCAGAACCTCCTCAGCTCAGACCTGCTGCAGTCTGTAAAGGACAAACTCTTCACTGCCGTTGTGAACAGGTCTTTCATTTTATTATTCGCCGTCCCCGTCCCCCCCGAGTGCCCTAACCCACTAATACTTAGAGAGAGCGCAGCCGTTCACAGCAAAGCCCCCGCGAGTCCCCGGCCCGGTCCGTGTCAAACAATAGGGTACAACCTGTCAGAAAACCTGCGTTCATTTTTATATGAAGCCTTAATAAAAATGGGAGAACTCCACATGCTTCTCCGATAAGCAGGCTGTAGAGCCCCTGTGTGCGACGGCCTGGGTACCTGGGTGCTGCGGTGTTTCTGCGCGCTCGTGGTTAGAGGAGACAGGCCTTGATATGTCTGAATACCGTATTACTGCTAACACGCTAACCTTTTCTGTGTGTCCCCGTGTGGTTGTCAGAATGCGAATGTTTCACATGCAGAAGGTTGTCTTCTGGTTGTCAGAGTTTTTCAGGGGTGGCCGAGTAGCGTGAGCGGCACCGGCTTTCCGTCCGGCTCTTGTGATATACTTGAAGCTGGCCGGTGTTAAGCATGGAAATAATGTACATTTATCCTCCGCTGCTGGTTCCTGCGCTGCGTCCCGGAATCCCCTTCTCGTAATCGCGCTGCCTTTCTCTTGTTTTCATTACTTCTCTCTTTTTTTCTCGTCTTTCCATAGGTGTTCATTTAAGATTATTTGGATGGTTCTCACTCTGTTTGTGCTGCATCGTTTTTCCCTGTTAACTTATTAAAATCACTTCCCCTTCTGTTATTGTGAGAAGTGCAAAAAGATATATTAATCGTTATTTCTGCTCTATATTTCTACTCACCCAAAATCCCAATTAATGGAAAATTGATTTAGTCTATGGAGGCAGCATGGCGCGCATGCTCTGTCCCCTGGCATTGCTTTTTGGTTGTGTATCTTCTCACTATACTGACACGGGGTAATTCCTCTTTACCTCTGTGAGGGGAGCCGATATTATTTTTCCCATATTTAATGATGCTGGACGTATATAGGTACATGCAAAGGAGTTTATTCACTAAGAGGTGGTTTCCACTCCCTGCCTTCACTGTTCGTTATAAGGGTTCGGAACTGACAGGCTTCTCCAGCTGACCATATAAAATGGGGAAACCTCACTCGTATAACTATACATTACACAGGGTGCCCTCACTGGTTGAACTATACATTATACAGGGCCCACCAAACTTTCTTTCTCACTAATTGGCTCTTCATAATGAATCATGAAGTCAAGGAGATCGAACTCTCCAGCCAACTCTCCTTGAATGAAATCCAAATGAACAATAGCTAGTTGCGGATTCCCTCTGGGTTTCCGTCCCAGCTGGGTGATGGCGGATTCCCTCTGCGTTTCCGTCCCGCTGGGTGATGGCGGATTCCCTCTGCGTTTCCGTCCCCGCTGGGTGATGGCGGATTCCCGCTGGGTGATGGCGGATTCCCTCTGGGTAATGGCGGATTCCCTCTGGGTTTCCGTCCCGCTGGGTGATGGCGGATTCCCTCTGGGTAATGGCGGATTCCCTCTGGGTTTCCGTCCCGCTGGGTGATGGCGGATTCCCTCTGGGTGATGGCGGATTCCCTCTGGGTTTCCGTCCCTGCTGGGTGATGGTGGATTCCCTCTGCCTTTCCGTCCCGCTGGGTGATGGCGGATTCCCTCTGGGTTTCCGTCCCGCTGGGTGATGGCGGATTCCCTCTGCGTTTCCGTCCCGCTGGGTGATGGCGGATTCCCTCTGCGTTTCCGTCCCCGCTGGGTGATGGCGGATTCCCTCTGGGTTTCCGTCCCGCTGGGTGATGGCGGATTCCCTCTGGGTTTCCGTCCCTGCTGGGTGATGGCGGATTCCCTCTGCGTTTCCGTCCCGCTGGGTGATGGCGGATTCCCTCTGCGTTTCTGCCCCGCTGGGTGATGGCGGATTCCCTCTGCGTTTCCGTCCCGCTGGGTGATGGCGGATTCCCTCTGCGTTTCTGCCCTGCTGGGTGATGGCGGATTCCCTCTGGGTTTCCGTCCCGCTGGGTGATGGCGGATTCCCTCTGGGTGATGGCGGATTCCCTCTGGGTTTCCGTCCCGCTGGGTGATGGCGGATTCCCTCTGGGTGATGGCGGATTCCCTCTGGGTGATGGCGGATTCCCTCTGCGTTTCTGCCCCGCTGGGTGATGGCGGATTCCCTCTGGATTTCCGTCCCGCTGGGTGATGGCGGATTCCCTCTGGGTTTCCGTCCCGCTGGGTGATGGCGGATTCCCTCTGGGTGATGGCGGATTCCCTCTGCGTTTCTGCCCCGCTGGGTGATGGCGGATTCCCTCTGCGTTTCCGTCCCGCTGGGTGATGGCGGATTCCCTCTGCGTTTCCGTCCCGCTGGGTGATGGCGGATTCCCTCTGCGTTTCCGTCCCGCTGGGTGATGGCGGATTCCCTCTGGGTTTCCGTCCCGCTGGGTGATGGCGGATTCCCTCTGCGTTTCTGCCCCGCTGGGTGATGGCGGATTGTTACAGGCCTTTAAAGTGTGGGGGATGCGTGTGATTATTATTATTTATTATTATTACTATTATAATTACTATTATTATAATTGGTTACTAAACATGTCTTCCTTCACGTGTTTACGGTTTGCTTGCTGTGGTGACGGCTGCAATAAACTAATGCTTGAGTCCTTTACTCTCTATTGAGCCAGCGGCTATTCTTTCCGGACTTTTCCGCTATGAGCCATGTTGTTTGCATGTGTGTATAAGGTTGCGAGTCGGGGTAGATGTGTTGGGAGAGTCGTTGCTGACAGACACGGGGACAAGCCTAGGACATCAAGTCCACCCCGTTACCTACGTGGAAAGCTCCACTTTCATGGAGTCCTCTTCCCAGCGTCCTGAAGACCCTACCAGGTATTAATATTGTGTCTAGCCCCCTATCCACCCGCCGGCCTCGTAGACCCCGGCGCGTTACCGGCTGCGATTAGCTGGTGCTGAGAATATCGCGTGTCTCCAGGGTGTCGGAGAAATCACTTCTTCTTGCTAAGGGTTAGGGTACGACCAGCGGGGGCTGCGGTTTAAATGTCTGCTGCCATAAATAGGAAATATTTGTGCTCTTCCGTGTAAAACTTCTCTGGCTTCATACCTGTATCATGTGTAGTTAAATCAACAAGCCGGCCCCTATAGAACGCACGGCAAACCTGAGCGCCTGGTCGCCATGGTGACTTGAAACCTCTATTAGGGTTTTGCAGGGTCACATAATACACACTACACGACCCCGTTGGGTGCCTCGCATTATCCGCTTCATGGCGCGCCTGCGGGAAGGCATAGTGTGCCGGATTCACAATGGCGGAAGATATGCAGCGGAGTGAGAGGGGAGTAGTGTATGTGCGTGTGTACTATGGTGTCCGAGTCGGTGTGGATGGAATGTATAGTGCCAGATTCGCTGTGTATGTGCCCATAGTGTTATATGTTTAGTGTTAGCCAGTGTATGTACAAGAGTGTGCTGCTAGCGTGTATGCTGGTGCTAGCGTGTATGCTGGTGCTAGCGTGTAAGTCAGCATATTGTGTTAATGTGTGTGTATTAGTGTATGGTGTTATCATGTGCGTACGTGAGCGTGGAAAATAAAAAAAACATGATTGGGGAAGGAAAACAATAAGCTGTCTCCTGACTTTTTATTGGCTGGCTCTTAGATCCAAATTTGTCGACCCCCCCCCCCCGAGATAATGTAAATTCAACCCCCCCATCGCCCAAACTGCCGAGCTGCGAGAAAGGGCTTTCACCACCAAGATCAGCATCCACGGTGGCAGCGTCCACGGGGGCTTTCACTCTCCCGAACACAAAGTAATCTTTTCTATTGTGTTTTTTTTTTTTTTGGAACCCAGGCACATGTCGCAGGCGGAGCTGAAAAGTTCCACGTTCTGGCTGCGGGCGAGTTTTGGGGCCACCATCTTCGCCGTTCTGGGGTTTGCGATGTACAAGGCTCTCCTGAAGCAGCGATGATCCCGATGGAGCTGCCGTCCCGTCAGATCCCCGCCACATCTCTCCAGCGTACCCGACACGAGCTTTCCACTCCGCGAGCCAAGCTGACTACGTGACTTTCATCGTGGTACCGCTCCTGACACGTGGCTCTAAAACTTCATCAGTGTTCTGTAAACTTCCACAAAGACCCTTCAGTGAGGATCTGCATTGCTGGTGTGGGTTTAGCACCGAGTATCCTCAGTGGACCCGGCTCTCCCCAGTGACCCTTTGGAGGACCGGCCCGTGGCGTCCCAAGCCGTGGATCGCTTTCTCCCACGTCCAGCTTTTTTCAGGCAGGGAGGTAGATTTAATGCTGGTCGCGATACTTGGATGCACCCAAATTTCCTTTCCCGGGAAGACGGTGCTGGAGACGGTGCGGAGCGCGATTACCGAGCGGTGATGAGACTCGCGGCGGGCTCTGGCGTGGCGAAGCAGCGTTCTCTGTGTGCCGTGGTCAGTGATATAATGTATAAAGTGTGCCGCCACGGGGGGCTCTCCTTACCGCGGTGCCACAAAAAGACATGCCAGCTATATATTTTTTTTTAAATGTGCATGTACCACGTGAGAGATTAGAAAGCTATTTAATGTTTGGGGAGAGGGGATAAAACCAACTCTGCCGGGTATTCTGAAAATGTCTGGAAGTTTTTGCGGTTTCATTTTTTTCTCAAACATGTCATTTTATGCCCAATTAGTGGTATTCCGTTTATTAGATGTAGCCTGTCCGCAGCGGGCAGTGAACGTGGCACTTTTACTTAGCACGGTCCTATAGTCCTTTAATCTGGAAACGTACACCGCTTTTTATTTGCCTCTTGCAGCGAGATGTCACGCCTTAGATAATAATTCCCACTTAGCACGTTTTGTAAGGACAGAGGAAGACGGATGGGATATTGACTCGTACAAAACCTATATTTTTCATCACTGGCCTTTTCTTTTTTTTTTGTGGTTTTCATTAAAAACAGAAACCCAAATCTTGCGTGCCGTGAGTTTTGTGTCCCGCTTTGTTTAGAAACAAGTATTTTGGTTCTTTGTTTGAAATCTTTGCGTAGGAAATTGGAGGAGCGCAGGGAGCCTGATTCACTAAGCTGTGAGTCTAGGAGAGGTAAGAAATGTGTAAGCGTGCATTGCAGCGCTCCGTCCGCCTGCTTATCTGGTATGGAGTACTGGCCCTGTACCCTGCATCGTTATGTGATGTGTTACCACGCTCCTGCCACGTTGGCAAACCATCTTGGAGGAAGACTCTCAGGGACTGGCATCGGCTAACGCGGAATATTTCATGTGATTATCGGCAGCTTTGAGTTACGGTGAACGTTTTCATAACGGTGTAATACTGTGTTTAATGGGAGCTGTAGGGGTTACGGTGCCACGTATTGCCCTTCGTCAGCACCTCTCCCTGCCACGCGGCTGTTACTTCGGTATATAAACCGTTTTTCGGCCGGCTGTTACTCCGGTATATAAACCGTTTCTCTGCCGGCTGTTACTCCGGTATATAAATCGTTTCTCGGCCGGCTGTTACTCCGGTATATAAATCGTTTCTCGGCCGGCTGTTACTCCGGTATATAAATCGTTTCTCTGCCGGCTGTTACTCCGGTATATAAATCGTTTCTCGGCCGGCTGTTACTCCGGTATATAAATCGTTTCTCGGCCGGCTGTTACTCCGGTATATGAACCGTTTCTCGGCCGGCTGTTACTCCGGTATATAAATCGTTTCCCGTCCGGCTGTTACTCCGGTATATAAACCGTTTCTCGGCCGGCTGTTACTCCGGTATATAAATCGTTTCTCGGCCGGCTGTTACTCCGGTATATAAACCGTTTCTCGGCCGGCTGTTACTCCGGTATATAAACCGTTTCCCGTCCGGCTGTTACTCCGGTATATAAATCTTTTCCCGTCCGGCTGTTACTCCGGTATATAAATCGTTTCTCGTCCAGCGGTTACTCCGGTATATAAATCGTTTCTCGGCCGGCTGTTACTCCGGTATATAAACCGTTTCCCGTCCGGCTGTTACTCCGGTATATAAATCTTTTCCCGTCCGGCTGTTACTCCGGTATATAAATCGTTTCTCGGCCGGCTGTTACTCCGGTATATAAACCGTTTCTCGGCCGGCTGTTACTCCGGTATATAAACCGTTTCTCGACCGGCTGTTACTCCGGTATATAAACCGTTTCTCGGCCGGCTGTTACTCCGGTATATAAACCGTTTCTCGGCCGGCTGTTACTCCGGTATATAAATCGTTTCTCGTCCGGCTGTTACTCCGGTATATAAACCGTTTCCCGTCCGGCTGTTACTCCGGTATATAAACCGTTTCCCGTCCGGCTGTTACTCCGGTATGTAAATCGTTTCCCGTCCAGCTGTTACTCCGGTATATAAATCGTTTCTCGTCCAGCGGTTACTCCGGTATATAAATCGTTTCTGGCCGTCTGTTACTCCGGTATATAAATCGTTTCCTGTCCGGCTGTTACTCCGGTATATAAATCGTTTCTCGGCCGGCTGTTACTCCGGTATATAAATCGTTTCTCGGCCGGCTGTTACTCCGATATATAAACCGTTTCTCGGCCGGCTGTTACTCCGGTATATAAACCGTTTCCCGGCCGGCTGTTACTCCGGTATATAAATCGTTTCTCGGCCGGCTGTTACTCCGGTATATAAATCGTTTCTCGTCCGGCTGTTACTCCGGTATATAAATCGTTTCTCGGCCGGCTGTTACTCCGGTATATAAACCGTTTCCCGGCCGGCTGTTACTCCGGTATATAAATCGTTTCCCTTCCAGCTGTTACTCCGGTATATAAATCGTTTCCCGTCCGGCTGTTACTCCGGTATATAAATCGTTTCCCGTCCGGCTGTTACTCCGGTATATAAATCGTTTCTCGGCCGGCTGTTACTCCGGTATATAAATCGTTTCCCTTCCGGCTGTTACTCCGGTATATAAATCGTTTCCCGTCCGGCTGTTACTCCGGTATATGAATCGTTTCCCGTCCGGCTGTTACTCCGGTATATAAATCGTTTCTCGGCCGGCTGTTACTCCGGTATATAAATCGTTTCTCGGCCGCACATGCAGATGACGTCCGTGGTTCTGGCGTTGTAAATGATCGTTGTGCTCTGCCTCGGTGCTGCTAGCGAAAGATATTCCATAGAAGCGCTCAGGGGCCGACGGGTGACAAGTTACTCCCCAGCGAGGGTAACAAAGTCCAAAGCGTCTGTTATGATGTCATTATTCGGTTAAATAGCTGCTACTGATGCTTCCATGAACTCGGCAGGGGAGCTATAGGTGAAAGGTACCTGAGAACGGACACGTGACACGTGGTTCCTCCCAGCGCCGTCACAGAAGGGGAAGTACAGACGAGGAAGTTTTTTGCTTTTAATGGCGCTTTATAGACTGCAGCGGGACGGCGCGCTTCAGCCCCAAATCATGGAGTCTGAGAAGGAGGACCTGATGTTTGAAGGGTTTCTACAGAAAAGAAAAGACACGATGGTGAGTGGCTGCTCAAGGGAAGTGTGTCGCCTGTGTCTGAGCGCGCGTGTCACCTGTGTCTGAGCGCGCGTCTGCATGCGTCACCTGTGTCTGGGTGCGTGTCTGCATGTGTCACCTGTGTCTGGGCGTGTGTCACCTGTGTTTGGGCGCATGTGTCTGCATGTGTCACCTGTGTCTGGGCATGTGTGTCACCTGTGTCTGCGTGTGTCACCTTTATCTGCGTGTCACCTGTGTCTGGGCGCGCGTGTCTGCGTGTGCCACCTGTGTCTGAGCGCGTTTGTCTGCATGTGTCACCTGTGTCTGAGCGCGCGTCTGCATGTGTCACCTGTGTCTGAGCGCGTGTCTGCGTGTGTCACCTGTGTCTGGGCGTGCGAGTCTCCTGGATGCCCGTGGTACCTGTCTCTGGGAGTGTGATTCTCCTGGATGCCCGTGGTACCTGTCTCTGGGAGTGTGATTCTCCTGGATGCCCGTGGTACCTGTCTCTGGGAGTGTGTGTTACAAAAGGGTTAAAGTTATACTCTTTTTCTGACCGGTTGTTTTGCTGGAAAAACCAGATTGGTGGTTATACGGCCACGTCTGGCGAGTGTGACGCACAGCGCTGCTAAACCGTGTCCTGTTACAGAGCGCATCCTATCGTATGAGCCTCAAAGACGTGGATCATCATTTTTCATAAGTACTTATTTATCACAATCTGTGTGCAACTTGATCACGTTTTCCGTGGCGCTGCTGCACGGCCCCTGACGATGGGGGCCACGTCTGGCCAGGAAGTTATCGAAAAGGGCTTGTGATTGCCTCATCACTCTGTGCCGGATGTGTGCATGCGCGGCTGGCAGTGGCCCTTTGATTCACTGGGTCAGATGGCTCCAAAAGGATCTATCGTTTTGTGGGACTCTTGCGTGGTCATTGGCTGTGTCAGCGTATGACATCATAACCTCAGGTGATAGATCGAGCAATGAAGAAACCCGCTGGGTTTGCCCCGTCACCCCAAGATCTGGTCTTGGGGTCCTGCGAACTATAATAGGCAGAAGCAGTTTCGGGGTGGCTTTTGCGTGGAAGCGTTCTGTGGCTCTGTGGCCATCGGGGTTATTATACGCGTTCTTCTGTATTTGTGCGGATTCTAAGTCCTTTCCTGTGCTTTACAGAAATTTACGTGGGCAAGGTATTGGTTTAAGCTCCAGAACACGACCTTATACTTCTACCTCACCGGGGATTCCCAGTCGGTAAGTCCACGTTTTTACCGTCACTCGTCACTGTGTGCTGCCCCTGCTGGGGTAATCCACCGGAGCGTGGCTGAGGGTGCTGTAAATGCCAGCTTTGGGGCATTATCTGTAAATGGCTTGAGAGCAATATACTGCGTTTACTCCTAGTAACTAACACGACGACCATCTGGATGGGGTTTGGGCTGCCACGTGCGCCACGCCGTGTGGAAAAGATTGCTTTTTAGTTTGTTCTTTACAACACTGCCCTTCTTTTCCAGATGTCACTGCGTGGTCAATATTACATGAGTTCTGTAAGTATTCTTGAATCCCTGAACCGGCCTGCGGAGTGAGGCACCACGGCTCGGTGGCTAAGCCCAGTGCCTCCTGGGACCACCATTTACATGAGGTGTGGGGCTTTTGTGCCCTGTCCGGGGGGGCAGTAGAGAACATCCCTGCACCTGCCCGAAACCCACCGTGAAACTGCACAAAGTGGGACTCTGCTGGTGGTGGCAGCTGTCAGGGGCCACGGTCTGTGGTTCTTTCATAATTGAGTTACGTGGCACGGGTCACGCTTCTAGTCAATCAGGCAGCATCTGTACGGAACAGAGACAATATAGCTGCCTCCTGTGCTGTTAACATCGCTCCCCTGTGTCCCACAGGTGCAGTCGGTGAGGAAAGCAGCCGCCACGGAAAATGAGTTCACGTTTGAGATCGTTATGAAAAATGGAAAACGGAAGCTGCTGGTGAGAAGCTCTTTGTGTCCTTCGTTTCCTTCCACTCGCCACATACCGCCTGAAATAAGCGTGTTATGTGCGTGTTTCCAGGCTGCAGACACGGCTCCGCTTCGTGATGTGTGGATGGAGTTTCTGTGGAAAGCCATGCAGTTACCGGGGCCCGGCCGACACGCTTCCTCCTGCACGTGGTACGCGGGATACGCCTTGTGTGCTTTACGTTAACGATTAACAATGGCTGCTTCTGAAGAAAGGGCTGTGATGTACAGCGGGTGAAGGCGATGCGATCCTTGCGTGGCAGCGGGTCAAGGCGATGCGATCCTTGCGTGGCAGCGGGTCAAGGCGATGCGATCTCTGCGTGGCAGCGGGTGAAGGTGATGTGATCTCTGCGTGGCAGCGGGTGAAGGTGATGCGATCTCTGCGTGGCAGCGGGTGAAGGTGATGCGATATGTGCGTGGCAGCGGGTGAAGGCGATGTGATATGTGCGTGGCAGCGGGTGAAGGTGATGCGATATCTGCGTGGCAGCGGGTGAAGGCGATGCGATATGTGCGTGGCAGCGGGTGAAGGCGATGCGATCTCTGCGTGGCAGCGGGTGAAGGCGATGCGATCTCTACGTGGCAGGTGCCATTTTCTTTGATATCTGTCTCCTCTGCCCATCAGGTATGATATCCCCGGACTCCTGCAGAGGGCTGAGCCACGGGCCGGAGTCCACTCACTCGCATTAAATGCGTCCCCTGGCGGCGCTGCGCAGGATGGTAATGAAATCTCCCGCTGGGTAAAGTAATGTCTGGGAGTATCACGGGGAGCAGCTAATTCCCGCAGACTGAACCACGG
This sequence comes from Spea bombifrons, assembly GCF_027358695.1. NCBI lineage: Eukaryota > Metazoa > Chordata > Amphibia > Anura > Pelobatidae > Spea > Spea bombifrons. The sequence continues at coordinate 20,412,322 of NC_071099.1, forward strand.
ATTTCCACGCTCCATGCAGTTTCACATACCCCATAATCACCCGGCATACAAAGCCCCCACCGCAGCCGGGGATTCTGGGTAATGACCCCCCGTACCCCATAATCACCCGGCATACAGAGCCCCCACCGCAGCCGGGGATTCTGGGTAATGACCCCCCGTACCCCATAATCACCCGGCATACAGAGCCCCCACCGCAGCCGGGGATTCTGGGTAATGACCCCCCGTACCCCATAATCACCCGGCATTCAGAGCCCCCACCGCAGCCGGGGATTCTGGGTAATAACCCCCCGTACCCCATAATCACCCGGCATACAGAGCCCCCACTGCAGCCGGGGATTCTGGTTAATAACCCCCCTCCCCGTACCCCATAATCACCCGGCATACAGTGCACCGCTGCAGCCGGGGATTCTGGGTAATTTCCCCCCGGACCCCATGATATGTAATATCCTGCGTTGGCGCATGCATCGTCGTCTCCGGTTACGGTTTTCTTAATTTGTTTTCTTTCCTCCCCCCCCCCGTCTTTATGAAGAAATGGCCAGCGATGGGGATGATGAGAAACATATCTATGACGTGCCGAGAGCGGCTTATCGCTCGTGTCTGGTAAGAAAGGGTTAATCTCTCCTCCCCGTCCACATTCTCGGCCTTGGTGGGGGGTCTTTCCCTAATATTGGGGGAAAGCGGTTACTGAACGGTTCTATGTATCCAGGGTTCCTCCACGCAGGGTTGGGGGCTCCATATATCTGGAATGGCCCCCCCGCTCCGGTACGAGTTCCATACGAGATGCTGTTACACGGAGACCCCTCTGCTGGGTGGGCTTCACAGGGGCTGCATGTGCTACGTAGGATTAGACGTGGGCACGTGGCAGGCAGCTGCATTACGCCACGTTTCTCGCCAGATGTCCGGTTTGGTCGCTCTCTCCCCGTACAGACGCGTTAATCGGAGGCTTTTTTCTCGCAGGAGACGCGGAAGCCGGACGGTGACCTCCAAACGTCGCAGGAAACGCTCCAATAACTGGATAGTGAATGCGGGACGGGCTTAGGACCCCCGGATCTAGGGCAGGGTGCAGGGCCACGTAAACCTCGAGGTTCTTACAGCAGGTAGATAAATAAGTGAGCTGGAACCTGTGTAATGTATAGATAAATCAGCGAGCCGTCCCCTGTATAATGTATAGATAAATCAGTGACCGGCCCCCTGTATAATGTATAGATAAATGAGTGTCCTTTTGCCTGTCTCTTCACCCAGTGATTATACATTATACATTATACAGGACCAGCGCCGCTCCAGTGAATACACCCTTCGTGTGAAATCGGAGGGATTTTGGTGCAGAAACCCTGAATCTGCCTCTTTAGCATTGGGGAGGTTCTACTGGCTCCGCCCCTTAAGTAGCATTCAGCCAATCAGTAGAAGCGCCTGCTGTTTCAATCTGAATCTCCGCTCGCTCCCACCATCTGCTTCATCCAGACCACGTCATTTACTCCTGGAGCGGGCAAATAAATCGACGGGGGGGCAAAATCATAGTTTGATTCCCATTTTACTGATTAAAACCATGAAAACACCAAACATTTCATTGTCTGTCACTAAGCGACCGGATCCTCCTGCAAGTCAGCAGTGAAGGGGTTAATTCTACAAAGACTTACTTTACTGGAAGCCGATATAACGTATATATAATATATAGAACCTGACCCGCCGGCGTAACGTATATAATATATAAAACCTGACCCGCTGGTGTAACGTATATAATATATAGAACCTGACCCGCCGGCGTAACGTATATAATATATAAAACCTGACCCGCCAGCGTAACGTATATATTATATAAAACCTGACCCGCCGGGTAACGTATATAATATATAGAACCTGACCCGCCGGCGTAACGTATATAATATATAAAACCTGACCCGCCGGCGTAACGTATATAATATATAGAACCTGACCCGCCGCGTAACGTATATAATATATAAAACCTGACCCGCCGGGTAACGTATATAATATATAAAACCTGACCCGCCGGGTAACGTATATAATATATAAAACCTGACCCGCCGGCGTAACGTATATAATATATAAAACCTGACCCGCCGGCGTAACGTATATAATATATAGAACCTGACCCGCCGGCGTAACGTATATAATATATAAAACCTGACCCGCCGGGTAACGTATATAATATATAGAACATGACCCGCCGGCGTAACGTATGTAATATATAGAACCTGACCCGCCGGCGTAACGTATATAATATATAGAACCTGACCCGCCGGCGTAACGTATATAATATATAAAACCTGACCCGGCGGCGTAACGTATATAATATATAAAACCTGACCCGGCGGCGTAACGTATATAATATATAAAACCTGACCCGCCGGGTAACGTATATAATATATAGAACCTGACCCGCCGGCGTAACTTATATACTATATAGAACCTGACCCGCCGGCGTAACGTATATAATATATAGAACCTGACCCGCCGGTGTAACGTATATAATATATAAAACCTGACCCGCCGGCGTAACGTATATAATATATAAAACCTGACCCGCCGGGTAACGTATATAATATATAGAACCTGACCCGCCGGCGTAATGTATATAATATATAAAACCTGACCCGCCGGGTAACGTATATAATATATAAAACCTGACCCGCCGGCGTAACGTATATAATATTTAAAACCTGACCCGCCGGGTAACGTATATAAAATATAAAACCTGACCCGCCGGGTAACGTATATAAAATATAAAACCTGACCCGCCGGGTAACGTATATAATATATAAAACCTGACCCGCCGGCGTAACGTATATAATATATAAAACCTGACCCGCCGCGTACGCGGTGTGTATATAATATATATATATATATATATATATATATAAAATATATATATATATGGTGTTTCCGCGTCCTGTCGCGCGGCTCATAGAGCTTTGCAGGTTCGGGGGGCTGCTCTGCGTTTCTATTGCCCTTTTCTTTGTACCCCGTAAGTTTTGCCCTCGGACCCCATAAGTGACGCCGACGGCTGCGAGAAGCGAATGAACACAGGCAGCAAGCGCCGAGCCTTCCACCAAACCACGGCTTTTATTCACAAGCCAAACAAACAAATTCAAAAACAAAACTCAACGGCAGAAGACGAGCTGCGGGGGGACCGATGCGTTTTCAGAGTATGGGGGGGGGGTTTGTTGCGTTTTCAGCGCCAGGCGGATGTTGGAAGCTTGCAGCACATTCATAAAATAGCCTCGCTGGTGAGATTGGGGTTTCGCTTCCTCCACGTGGATTCCACGCGACGCCTTTTATGGATGGTTTTCAGGATCATTCGAACGCCTTGTGCCCGGAATCTGTTACCCCCGGAATCACCCTGGAGAGCATTAACACCCAGCTCTGCACCCTGACTACACTACAGCACGTGGCCTAGAAAATCCCACGGACCCAGCAGTAGGGCGGGGAATATCGCACACACGCTATCCTCACGGGAGGGCCACGGACCGAGTGCCCGCCAGCTGCAGCGATGATCATTGGATCTGTGGTGGGGGATTGGACCCGCAGAGGGCACCAGCAGAAGGGCTTGAGCTTCCCACGTGTGTAAATTCTCCCCACGCAAAGTGTGAGATTTTAGACGTGGCATTCATGCGGCTTCTAAACGGCAAACTACACGGTGTTGGGAGCCACGTCCACGCGACTGACATACCACGGAGCGTCACGGCAGGAACCATCCACTTACAAAGCAGTTTGAGCGCCGAAGCCCTCATCGCGGATGAACTCCTCCAGGACGCTGACCACGCCGCTGGACTCGGGGTTCTCTGCCTGCTCGGCTCGCACCACGTCCAGCAGAATGTCGCCGTTCCCGCAGTTCTTCAGAAACGTGTAGCAGCGGAACAGAGCGTAGTGGCTCGTGTCTGCCTGGCGAAGCAGCCGTTTCAGATTGTTCATATCCTGAATAACCTGCGGAAAAACAATTGGAAACGTCGGCCGTCAGTCTGTCTGCTCCTAAAGTCACCACGAGCCACAGGAGCCACGGCGGGGAGATTCCTCATCGCCGCCGACTTACCTTTAGCTTGAAATTCTCCAGCTTTTGGCGAAAGAGGAAGGGGTTTCCGCCAGCGCTGTTCATGAAGACCTGCACCCAGTCCTCGCAGAACGCATTGCTCGCTGTTGACACAGAAGAAAAGGTATTTGGTGTCCCAGGCAGCACGGCACCAACCAGCCGACGCCACGTTATCCGCTGAAGAAACGCTGGGGGCCTCACCTGCATGAATCAGACGTGGCTGGGACCCTCCGCAGTCCACCGTCACGGGTTTGTGCAGTTCTTCCGTCGTGGTGACGCACAGAGACGTCGCGCCGTGGTCCTGGACGAGGCCGTGCAGACTGGCGGAACTCAGGAACCTAATAACAGAAAGCCCCCAATCAGAGCGGTCCAGAAAGGTCACGAGGGGCTCCCACACAACGATCAGCCTGTGCGTTTGGTGGAGGTAACCCGGCAGTGTGGGCCGTGTGCCTTTACCCATCGAGCCACATATAAACCAATTTCAATGTGGATACTTCGCTATCCGGTCTCATGCCGGCCCGCCGGCCCTCTATTCCAACGTCAGGCTTGATTTTCCCGTTAATGCTGTTGGCCGTTCCTCTTATTTAAGTGTCTCGTGTCTGTGGCAGACACTGAGCATGCACGAGGCCCTCTGCTACCAACTCTTTATACTTTACCTGAATATGTCGTTCTCGGTTTCTACGTCTGAATTTTTCACCTCTACCGGAGTGGAGCTCAGTGCCTAAAAGCGAACAGAGAGCTGGATGAGCCTGCGCCGTGAACACGCCACATGAGAGGCGGCTGCTCTGCCCCACTTACAGCGTGCAGGAGGTAAGCCAGCTTCTCCTGAAACAGCGTGACCACCCGGGAGATCGGCAACACGGACTCCGCAAACCAGCCGGCGAGGTGCGGCGACACTCGGGTATCCAGATGGGCCGCCTGCAACGGGATATCCGGTGTAAGAAAGACACGGAGAGCGGTCCCGCTGCAGAGCCGCCACCGCCACCAGAGCACGGACCGCTCGCAGAAACCACATACTCCAAATCTGCCCTGACGCACCGCCAGCCCTGCCCCACGGGGGTCTTACATACCTGGGGGTCCAGTATAGCCTTCAGCCGCTCGGCGTGTTTGTCCAGTTCCAGTCTAAACGTAAAACGTTAAGGAAAAGGTTCACCCGAGCCGGACGTCGGGGAATAGCGGGCGAGCGCAATCCGAGTGAAAGGATATAGATCCAGGCCTTTCTCGGGGCCTCCCAGGAAGCAGACCACGTATTCCGGAGGACGAGAGCCAGGATCGCACGCCTGCTCCTGACGCAACAGGCAGTAGTAACAGCCCACAGCGTCCTCTGCAAAGCTGGGGGCAAAGAGGGCCACATCACCTAAATGCAGCGATGGACTAACATCAGCTCAGTTCACAAAGCTTTGCTCCTGGGGTCCTACCTGAGCTCAACAGACACAACGTTCCCCATTCCCACAAAAAGGGCCCCACGAGACAGACGCTTAGCCATGAAACTCCTCAGCTCGGGTTCAGACTCAGCCGGGAGGTTTGTATCCACCAGCGACAGGCTTCAAACAAAACACAGAGGCAGCGTGTTCACCGGTTATATATATATATATATATATATACAGTGCCGTGGTGTGGCGTGTGCGACAAATAATTAATTCCCCCCCAGAAGCGAGCACAAACAATAAGCTCAGGTGATTCTAATGCATGGGAACGAGCAGCATACAGGTCACCGGATGGGGCAAATAGTAAGAAAGCGAGAAGAGACGGGGCAGATGATAAAGACGGACGATTTACCTGAAGCCCTCAGCGGGAGGCGTTTCTCGCGTGGTACACACAGGGGACCCATCATCGCTTTCTGCGGCCCCATGCGACAAGCTACAAAACAATAACAACCATGTGTCCTATACACAGTGATGGGGTGTTGTAAGCAAGGATTCAGTGGGGGAGGGGACTCAGCAGGGGTGGGGATCGTGTTTTATATGCACGGGGGTGGGAACTCAGCTGGGGTGAGGATGGTGTTATACATAAGCCTGACCTCCCAGCCTGGTACAAATACAAAGCATAGTAGTGGATACATGGCCGCTCCTCCACAAAGCTGTCCTCACTCCTTAGCTCATCTCCATCCATGGATTCTGCCACAGAGACCTGAGCCTGCAGCATCTTGGAATCTGGTCCAGCAACCAAAGCCTTCCCCCAAAAGGAGTGGAAACCTTCTACCAGCAAAGGAGAAGCGGGTGATAACCGTTATCCCTGGAAAAATAGGGTCCGTGAGCCAACCACTTCCCCTGGAAACCGGATTCGCTAATACAATCTGCCAGGTCCGTCACCCAACCGTTTCCCCCGGAAACAAGAAGGTGCATTACCCAGGCCCAACCAATTCCTTTCCTCGTGATAATGTTAGGCCATCGCTCAATCACTTCCCCTGGAAACAATAACAAACGGTACTCGATCCATTCCCTGTAGAATAAAAGGTTCGTCAACCCAATCCTTCCCCCTGGAAATATCTAAGAACGAGCCTGCTTGAGTCCGTTTACAGACCCAGTCGAACAAGGCTTTTGCCTCTTTTATCCGACATACCAGTAATTTCCAACCAGACGGAATCAAACGGGTTAAAACCGCCTTCTCTGTTGGGATGGAAATTGAAAGAAACAGAATACAAATGTATTTATGTATCTTTACTAATCCGATACCCGTGTGCCGATTAGCCAATCAGATCGCTTGAAAACAGGGAAGGGGGTCCGTCAGACAGTTTCTATCCGTCAGCCAACCGCTTCCCATGGAAACATACGACGCCAATTCCTTCCCTCGGAAACATATAACCCGCCAGCTGATTCCGTTTCTCAATATACTGTTTTGGGGAAATAAAGGAGAAAACTCTTTATATATTGGGCTGGAAATAGAAAGAAACAGAATAAAAATGTATTTGTTGGATTTTCATTAATTAGAGACCAGTGTGCCGATTAGCCAATCACACCCCTTTAAACAAGCTGGGTCCGTCAGCCAAACATTTCCCCGAGACAGCGTTCAGTCCGTCGATGCGAGTGGCAAATAGATCAAGCAAAGCATGCAAATTATTTGGGAAATCAAAGAGGGAAGCGCTTTTGGTCGTCTGGCTGAAAAATACAAATACATTTTTAGGAATTGGAAGTTCATCACTCATTTCCTTTACTTTACTCGTGACGTGTGTTGTGTCCTTTGTTTGGGACTTGGTTAAATTACTAGTGATGTCCAGTTCATGAACGAATCGTTCTTTTGAACTGACTCTTTTCAATAAACTGAATGAATCAGTTCAGTATACTGAACGAGTCATTTGTAACAGATCAGTTTGTGAATCATTAACTGCACTGGTAATATGATCCTAGACTGAGGCATCTGCACAGCACAGACTCACAGATCAGTCTACAGCACATCAGTTCACTGACTCGAACCATTCAGAGCAGCTCTGAGTCACCAGTTCACTGACTCAAACAACCATTAAGAGCAGCTCTGAGTCACCAGTTCACTGACTCAAAGAACTGTTCAGAGCAGCTCTGAATCACCAGTTAATTGACTCAAAGAACCGTTCAGAGCGGTTCTGAGTCACCAGTTCACTGTCTCAAAGAATCGTTCAGAGCAGCTCTGAGTCACCAGTTCATTGACTCAAAGAACCGTTCAGAGCGGTTCTGAGTCACCAGTTCACTGTCTCAAAGAACCATTCAGAGCATCTCTGAGTCACCAGCTCACTGATTGAAAGAACCGTTGAGAGCGGTTCTGAGTCACCAGTCGTCAGTGTGAGTGCAGGGAGTGACTGGGAAGCAGTAACTGCTGTGAGTCACATCGAGTGAAGCGATGAATCGGTTCATTAATCTTTACTGATCCGAACTTACCACCATTAATCATCACACCCCACAGATATCCCCTCACCCAGTAACACCGGGCTCAAGATTGTGGCCACACTACAAATGGCTGCCGGGGGGTCAGGTTACCCCCACAGTGGGCGGTGCTTTCCATTCCCGCCCTGTTGCGCTGTCTGCTGGGAGCTGCGTTCGCCGGCGCCATCTTGTCTTCGCTCTGTGTTTGTGAGTCGGCGGCGCTATGGGTAGGAAGAAGAAGAAGCAGCTCAAGCCTTGGTGCTGGTATCCTTTGCAGAGGAAATGAGCGGGTATTTGTGGTCTGTAGTGGATTAGGATCGGGTTGTGATGGTATTTGTGGTCTGTAGTGGATTAGGATGGATTCGTGGGGGAAATGAGGGTATTTATGAGGTGTAATGGGTTTGGAGGGGCTTGTGGGGGAAACTAGAGGGTATTTGTGGGTGGTAATGTGTTCGGATGGGATCGTGGGCGGGAATGAGGGGTATTTGTGAGGTGTAATAGGCTAGCAGGGGCCTGTAGGGTAAATGAGAGAGTATTTGTGGGGTGTAATGGGTTAGCAGGGGCCTGTGGGGTAAATGAGAGTATTTGTGGGGTGTAATGGGTTAGCAGGGGCCTGTGGGGTAAATGAGAGAGTCTTTGTGGGGTAAATGAGGGTATTTATGAGGTGTAATGGGTTAGGAGGGCCCGTGGGGTAAAAGAGTATTTGTGGGGTGTAATGACAGGTTGAACCTTAAAGAACCATTCTGGAGGATAAGTGGGGAATTCAGGTGTCCTAGAAATGAATGGAGTGTTATGGTTGCTTCCCTTTCGCTTATTTGCCCCATGCATACCCCTCACGCTGTCCCCAGTGTGCCGCCTTGTGCGTAGTTAAAAAAGCCTTAACCTCGCATTAGGTATTGCAACCGTGACTTCGATGATGAGAAAATTCTCATTCAGCACCAGAAAGCGAAGCATTTTAAATGTCACATCTGCCACAAGAAGCTGTACACGGGCCCTGGGCTGGCCATCCACTGCATGCAGGTCCACAAAGAGACTATTGATGCCGTACCCAATGCCATCCCTGGCAGGACGGACATCGAGCTGGAAATCTACGGCATGGAGGGCATTCCCGAGAAAGACATGGAGGAACGCAGGCGGTTACTGGAACAAAAGACACAAGGTACACCTTGGCTCCAACAGAACATGTGACTTACAGGTTCCACGTTGGCCAGAGGCCCCTCGGCCCTCATTGGGCTGAAGTTTTGCGAAGGGTGCGATATGGGTCGCTACACGTTAAACCTACATTGTGGACCAGACACACGCCCTGTAATGTGCCTTTCTTGATATATATTGTCCAGGGCCAGATAAGCCTTTCTTGCAGATTTTATTTTAGGATCAGACACTTTTTTTTTTTATTATTATTATTATTTTTTTTTTTTTATATTCCCAGATAACCAGAAAAAGAAAAACCAGGATGACTCCGATTATGACGACGATGATGAGTCTGGCGCGTCCACTTCATTTCAGCAACACATGCAGCCGCAGCAGGGGTATATGACATCCATGGGGCAGACAGGTCTTCACCCTGGTATGCCAGGTGCCCCAGGCATGCCACCAGGTATTGTGCTATCGTAATTATTGTATAGCATGAGCACTGCTATACACTGAAGTCGTTTTAATGGCAAACCTCTTGTATATTATGCTAAAATACATGACAGCACACAGTGTTACACATATGCCAGTACATATCTACTTAAGGTTCTCTTTTCCATGGACGATTCCCCAAAATACTTTCAATCCCACAAATACATTTCTTGGTTCATGATCTTGTGATCAGTTATGGCGTCCGTTTTTGCTGTTAATTTAAAGCACTGTTGCGATGATGTTTCTTGTATTTCTGCTCACTTGTGCTTTCCCTGTTTTTAGGCATACCCCCGTTGATGCCATCTGTTCCTCCACTGATGCCAGGAATCCCTCCTGTTCTGCCTGGAATGCATCATGGGTTAGTATAAACTGACCCTTCATACAAGATTAACCCGGGTTGTTTTTAATGTAAACATTAAACGCTGTTCCGCATACTCCGCTAAATAGCTTTGTATTACCGCTTGTTCTTAAATCTAGGGGTGGAGAAATAATTATTGGTTGTGCTTTGGTTTTTGGCTGTTTTCATTCATATCCTTTTTGCCAGGAACGTTTGTCATTTGACACAAAAGCAGATGCGTTTTTTTTTTTGCGTGTCTAATTGGAAGAAAACCTTTAAAACTGATTTTTAAAGTAGCATATTAAGTATTTATTGTGTTTCTGGGAATTTTTACCTATGTTCGAGACTAATTTCACGCAAAATAATGCAAACCTTGTTTAAACAGGATGATGCCAATGGGTGGTATGATGCATCATCACGCCCCAGGGTTACCTCCGATGATGGCTGGTTTGCCCCCAGGTATGTAGTGGCCGCTGGCAAAAGTACTTTTCTGTAGCTTCAAGTGGGGTAAGGAAGGGATTGGCAGGGTAGGAGCCCCCTCTATATACAACTGGCGAGGTCACTTTCTATCTGCAGTGTTTTTTTTTGGGGGGGGTTAAGTCCTGAACCTTCAGCTAATAGTGGTTGTATAAGTTTCTTATGTTGGTTTTGTCTCATGGGAATGCTATACTGGTATTGTGATGTGAATTCCAGGTGTTCCGCCGCCTGTTGGACCCCGGCCAGGAATCCCATCTGTTTCTCAGGCGCAGCCCATCACCTCACCGCCGGGTATTGGTAGACTTTCGGCTCCTAACACATCTGCTGCTACCTTGCAGTCTGTTCCCAAACCACTTTTCCCTAGTGCTGGGCAGGTGAGAAATGCTATGTATTGTTTTACTGTTTGTGATCTTTCCAGTATTTACCCCCACACCCCTTCTCTACTCCTCTGCGGTGGATGGTTAGTTGTGATAAGCAGAGTTGCCCTGTTTCCCCTTCATGGAAAACCAGTGTAGAGGGACTGTTAAGAGAAGTGGCTCCAGGTGCCGGAAGCTAACCATTCAGTAGGTGACTAGCACTGCAACATGTGCGTTACCCAAACCTGGATTGGTTAGAATGGGGTCCCATTCTTTGTTCTCTAAATGCTCTATTGGCTCCGCGATTCTCTTATCTGGACGCCGTTATGCAGGCTGTGTACTGGTTTGAACTTTTCCAGGCATCGAGGTAGCATCTTCATTCCTTCCTTTCTTTGCTGCAGATGGGCTCACAGATCACAAGCTCCAGTACAACGTCCTCCAATTCAGAAACTCTCTCAGCATCTTCTAAAGCGCTGTTTCCTAGCACAGCACAAGTATGCAGGAAATTGCACTATTAATATTAGCTTTGCAAATTAACCCTTTGGAAAAACATACAAGCCTAAAATCAATTATCAAGTTTCAGAAAGACTAAAATTTAGACGGTCAAATTTTACCATTTAAAGTCTAAAGGGTTAATTCATGCAATTGACAGTGCATATGAGTGAGCAGATGTTGGTTTAATGCATGATTTTAAAATTTGTATTTCCATCTTTACTGCTAATCGTCAGCTCTTAAGGGACATTCTCGTTACCCTGCCAGCTATACGTAGGGGGTGGGGATCCTTGATGGAGCCTCTCGGCTTTATATCGGTACATGTCTTTTGACAAAGAACTGCAAAAACCCACGTTAACGTGGGTTTGATCTTGGAGAATGTTCCTGAGTATTTCTTTCCATCTACACACCGTTTAGTGTCTGCATTTTGCTTTTAATGTCACTGCAGTGATAAAATACTTTTTGTTTTGCTTGTGATGTTCCTGCTTGTCCTGTAGATTTGGCAGTCTAACTCAAAAGGCCTTGGCTCTTACTGTATCATTTTACCGGTTAGGCACAAACATCGATGGTGGGACCCGTTGGAACAGATTTTAAACCCTTGAACAGTATGCCAGTCACAGGGACAGACCCGCCAAAACCAACATTCCCGGCTTACACCCAGTCCACAATGTCAACCACTAGTACAACCAATAGCACTGCAGCCAAACCTGCCTCCATAACAAGTAAGCCAGCTACCCTGACCACAACTAGTGCAACCAGTAAGTTGATCCACCCAGATGAGGATATCTCGCTGGTAAGTACTTTCATGAGTAATGGCTTTCGAAAATGTTTGAAATGTTGCTGGAACTAAGGTTCCAGAATAAATAGCTTTCTCTTTTCATTGTAATTGTTTTATTGTAGATTTTACCTGTATATGCAGACATGCCATTTTCATGAAGAGAAGGATTAATTTCATGCAATGTTCTGAATTCAACTTTAGGTTTTAAAACTGATTTTGTATTTAATTTTTTGTCTATTTTCTTTTTGTGCTTTTTCTACTTTTAGGAAGAAAAAAGGGCCCAGCATCCAAAGTACCAGCGTAATCTGCCCCGGCCAGGCCAGGCTTCCATGGTTAATCCTGGGGTTGGTCCGATGGGGGGCATGATGGCTCCACAGCCTGGACTTCCTCCCCAGCAGCCGGGAATGAGGCATGCGATTCCCCCTCATGGTGAGCCCATTTCAAGGATTAGATTTAATTTTTTCCATACGCAGGACCTGTACGTCTTTGGCGTACCAAATAGAAGCTAGTAACTGGGCTTCCTAATTTTTTGTATTTAGATGTTGAGGATTAAATAGAGGAATGTATCTGGCTTTGGGTGGGCTTTGTATACTGATCTAAGCTCCCTTGTTCATCACTTTAGGTCAGTTTGGCAGCCCACACCAAGGAATGCCTGGATATCACCCTGCTGGGATGCCCCCTTATGGACAAGGACCCCCAATGGTTCCACAGTACCAAGGAGGACCCCCACGGCCTCTGATGGGAATCAGACCTCCTGTAATGTCTCAAGGTGGCCGCTATTAAATAGGTTTGGCGATTAAACCTTTTCTCATCTTGTGACGTGTATATAGCCCGGCTTTCGCCAGTTCCCGCTTCTTTGTGGCTAATACCATATCTCCCTGCATACCAAGAACTGCTGGACACTCTATTACCAGGGGAGAATTTTTTTTTTTTTAGTTTGAGGGAGGGTTTGCGGGGCTCAAAACAGGAGATCTTCCTGATGTTGCAATTTATATTGTATGGCTTCTTTTTCATGTTTCACCTAGGTTTTTAGAAGTGGCGTTTAGTAAATATGGTTCGTTTAATTGTGAAGGCGCCAAATTCCATCCCAAGGCAAGTTCTGCACCATTACTTTGCTGTTTCTTGACATGAGGCCTTCACAGTGCCTTTATGGTGCTGTTGGACTTTAGTCCCCAACATTGGTTGGTGAGGGCAGTATGTGTTCAGCCCCAATGTGACTGTACCTAGATTCCCATTTAAATAAAATGTGTGTGTAATGTGCGAACCTCATTCTGTAATAAAAGGAAAGAAAACTTTCTGGCTACTTATTCATTGTGAGCTCTGGAGCGGCGCCTGCAGGTTTGTACAGATGCATGTCACACCTCTGTCTTCACACCTCACATGAAGTGCTCAGGTGCATGATGATCAAGGACAGCCAGACCTGTACAAATATCGATGTGTTAATGCTGCCCGCCTGGTCCCTCCGACCGGACCTCGACAGGCGTATTTCTTTTTTCCTTATTTATTCAGGCTCTTGGTTGAGGAGCCATAAGTCTGACAGAAGTCCCCCGGATGCCACGTTAAACTGGGCCTTTGCTTTGGGTTTGTCCAAAAGTAGCAGTTTTGATTTTTTTTTTATTGAATTTTTAATTTGTACAGGTCTAGTTGTGCTGCTGTGATAAGAATAACAGGCATCCTTCCTGTAAAATCAGTCTTAAGCTGCAGTTTAACTTAGATTTTCTATTACACTGGGTTCGGTCATCAGGTCCCTATCATTGTCAGTGGCTCTGTAGTGATCGATGTGCATGTTTTCTGATGACACTGACTGGGGTATGTTCTAAAATGTGGATTTTTCTTCTCCCCATAGCACTGCCATAGCACAGGCTGAGGCTGTCTCACTGTTGCTCTGTTCAGTCTGAGGCAAGTGGGATTTATTTTATATATTTCAGGGGCTTTCACAGCTTTAGCTGTTGGATATATATGTCCCCAAACTTGCAGCAAGTTTGGTGAAAGCCTCTCTTTATTTAATTTAGGGACACAAGATTTTATCAAACCTGATTGCTGTGTAGAACCATTGACCGTACAAAACATCTGCACTTAGAGTGACATTGAAGAGAAGTGGCCACAAAGAGAACTCTGTGGGCAATTAAACTGGACGACTGAGAGGCTATCGTTTAACAGTTATAGATATCGAAGTGCGCTGCTTACAGGCCGATGATCCCAGAGTAAAACTACATTAAAAGCATATTGTCAGGAGCTGGCAGCACCTGCCCGCCTAGCTTTATTTGTGTCTTCCTTCTTTCCGATGTCACTTTGTAAGCGGAGGAGATGCCGTGCGTGCAAGTCTGGCACTTTAGAGACACGGGTTTCTTGCACGTACACGTCTAATCCAGTGTCACGTGTCAGCATTGGTTACTTGTCTTTTGGGATGTATTTTGTTAGGCTTGATAGAACACCTTTTACCAGTTAATACACAGAACCCTGCCTGGGTGTAAATGCCTTCTTGTAGTCAGACACTTGAAGCAGTTCTGTACAGCGATGCATTTATTTATGGTGTCCGCTGGGTAATGTGTCGCCAGGTTAATCGCTGCGCATGTTTAAGGAGAGATTCTCTTTCTGGCTGTGTGCGCGCCCCTGGGCCGCTTCCCGTTACTCTGCCTGTGCTTTGCTGCGTCTTCTACGTGTCTATTAACTGCTTGTGTGGCCCTTGAGTGCTCAACTGACTGTCATTAAGTAAAGCTGTCTACCTTTTATTTCGGGAATGGGCCAGACCACACTAATTCTGCAGTAAGCATGTGTTTCTTTCCACTAGATTTCACGTAATGTACATATACTAACACATGCTGTATGTTAGACGTGTATAGAACTGTTCTGTGTTTAGCTCACACGCGTTTATTCACAATACAGCTTATATTCTATAAGCAGGGCGCATCACTACAGCTTCACGCTGACTTCTTGGTACCCCTTGTTCAACTGAGTGATTTGCAATATTCAGAAATGAAAAGTGTAATTTCGCAAGGGATATCCAAAACCGTGCTAGGATCTGGTATGGAGGGCTGGGGCGGACATAACAGTGACCTGCCGCTTCCAGGAGTAGAGCCGTCATGTTCAATGCGTGAATTGTTGCCATGAAGCATTTCTGGCTTGGTAAGTGACAGGAGCCTCTTGCTGTCCGTGGGGTTAGGTTTGTGCGTCTGTAATTGGAACACAAGCCTGACGGGAGTCGTCTGGTGCCACAGTATCCGTGTCATTGAATTAAGGGCTAATGGGTGCCATCTGCCCCGGGTAATGTGTAGCTAGTGGCCCTTCCCTGGTGACCAGACATATCGAATGGTCAGCTGCTGCCACCTTGACGGGCTTCTTGGGGTGGAATTGGGATTATGATGAACCAACCTGCGGCCCTCCAGCTGCTGCAGGACTACATCTCCCATACTCCTCATCCAGCCCCTTAGCTGAAAGTGCATTATGGGAGATGTAGTCCTGCAGCAGCTGGGGGGTCTGCAGGTTTTTTTTTTTTTGTTTTTTTTTTTTAAATTAATACAAACAATGAGTTTAGGACCCCTCACTCCAGAGCTTACATGTAAAAGAAACCGTGTGGGTTGATGAGTTATACATGGCTGCTGTATTCCTGGAACAAAAGGCCGTGTTATAGTTTGTTCTGCTGCCATCCCTCCCTCCGAGTGCCGGGAGTCATCGGAGAATTAGTGAATTGTTCGTTATCACTAAATTCAGCCAAACCAGGGCTTTTACCCCTTTACATCAGCCAACGCACTTATAATAGAAGTAATGGAAAAGAGTTCTCTTTGGTTGCCGGTAGTTCGGCCTTCTGACGGACTCTCACGGACACGCGTTTGTCGCAGATCAGCCCAGTTTTGTTACTGGTTTATGTAGCGCCATCATTCTCCAGATTTTATATCTCGGATCCCCAGTACATCGGGGTGTTTGTGATTTACTGAGGGTAAGAATGGTTTAGTTAATAGAAATCCTATACGCTACACTTCAGTTAATGCAATTTATGTTTCTGTTGACTAGCAAACAGCATTTCAGCTACTTACTGGTAGAGAAGAGTACGCAGACACTGCGGGTACAGGTTAGTTTGAACCAGTAAGTACTCCATGTTACTATTTGAAACGTGTCATTTCTTTATAATGAAGTGCTGGGCTCTGGCGAGGCGCTGTGACTCTATCTTCCGCTATTGAATGGGTGTGAGAAAGCACTGTGACTGTTTCCGGTTGACTTCCCTGCCCGCCTAAGACACGTGTAAGTTGGTCGGTTACATGCATGTCATTGTATCTTGTATTCCCGTCATAGTTACATTGCGTATAAAGATAAATCTACCCCCCCAGACATTCATTGATGTTTAATGGGACGTGTTTGTCTTGTATTCCCGCTATTCTGTCCCGGTAATTTTGTAGTGGTTAATAAATAGAAATATTCTCTGGAAAGCAACGTTTCTATTTGAATTTGCTCGTCTGATGTGAAATGCTGTTACTGCTGCATCCAAACTGAAGCTCACGAAGCGGTTATTGCCGCCTGGGATATGACCTGTTAAGCTTCTATGTTTTATTGTTGCCAATTGCTCTGCGGACTCGAAAATCATCGACGACCAAGAATACTGGCCAGCGGCAAAAGGTTTGAGAAGAAACGGTTTACGCTGTACTGGACATGGGCTTCTGTTAATACCTCCTGTGCCTCTGCATAATAGCATTGGAACGCCTCGAAGTTATAGGTTCTTAGGAGTGGGTGACCAACGTACGTTTAGGAACGGGTTAGGGACAGTAAGTAGGTCTAACCCAGTGGCGGTGTGTGCCATCGCCTAGCACGGGCATAACGCCTCTTACTGGTTCAATGCAGCGTTACCCGAGCTTGGAGAAGCATTCTTTTCAGGAAACATTGTGTGGCGTTAAGCAGATGGGGTAACTGTATGCCCAGCATGGAAGCTAGGATGGGAAGAGATGTAAACCCCGCACACACACATGTTAATGTACGGGGGGGGCTTTAAGCTTTGGTGCCCTTCTAGGCTATTGTGAGGTTGAGGCAGAGGACAATTGGATGCCTTTTTCAGTATCTCACCGGCTTGGCTAGAAGGCAAGTCTTCAGAAAAAAAAAAATATTGACGTAACGTTTTCTACATTTCTTTTATATACATCGTATGGCGTAGCGCTGTGCGATGAGTAAA
The DNA here is from genome assembly GCF_027358695.1 of Spea bombifrons. NCBI lineage: Eukaryota > Metazoa > Chordata > Amphibia > Anura > Pelobatidae > Spea > Spea bombifrons. The sequence goes on from NC_071099.1 coordinate 20,429,424, forward strand.
CCAGACATAAGTCGTATATCATAACTATTTGAGAAATGACCGTTTTCATGTGGAAGAGTTGCTTGACTTGTAACGTTGTCATAGTTTGTACTCTCATGTTTCTTACACGTCAATGCCTGTTCGTGTGTTGGGTTGCACTCTCTCTCCTCACGACAGTTTCTACGTCTTCTGCCGATTGAGGTAAAAACAAATGCTGCTCCAGGTCTTAGAACCAAGGCTGAGTGTCTGTTCATGTGGGCTCCCCGTGGGCTGCTGTGTCCCAAACTCACATGTGAAGCAGGTACTCGATTATCTTGTGTTCTATGTGCCTTGCCTGTGACGATTAGACTGCACTTAATGGACCGGGCATCTATGTGATGGATACGTGGAATTCTTTTACTGTCTAATTGTTCTTTGTTCATGTCAATAAAAAAAAATCTTTTAACGAAAGGTTTGTGGACCTGTTCCTAGTAAGAGATTGAATAATTACCAAAATGTTTGTGCTGTCTGTCATAACTGGTAGTCAACTAAAAGATTGTTATTCATGTTAATCATACTGTGGTTCATAGGCGTCCTAAAAAGTGGGCTTTGGATCTTTGAAAAAACGAAGGCGGGGGAGAGCGTTCCAGAGGATAGGGGCAGCCCTTGAAAAGTCTAGCAAGCGGGCATGAGAGCAAGAAATAAAGGGAGCGGATAGGAGATCATTGGATGAGCGGAGAGACCGGGGGGGTTATTTAAAGATGGGCACAGACCAATGGAGGGGTATTTAGTGATAAGTGGAGAGAGGAAGCCATGTAAAGGGCTTTGAAAGTAAGTCGGGATTTGAAGTAATAGACTGGGGGGGGTGTTAGTAAAGCGATCGATAATGAAGATAAGTCTGGCTACAGAGTTCATTGTGGAGGGGTGAAACGGGATATTAGGGCATGGACAAGAGCCTTAGTGGCATCTTGTGTTAGGAAGGGACGGATGCGGCCAATGTTTTTAAGATGGACCCAACCGGGAATCGGCGCAGCATTTCTGGCACTCTTCTAGGGGTATGGCCTGTGTGAATTCAGCCAGACCGTGCCACCATATCGATGTATTTCAGGAGCTATTTGAGAGGCATGGGACCGCGGCCACATCAGCCCAGGTGAGTGGTTGGTAAACCTGTTATTTTTGGTCTGTCTTTGGCTGCGCTTTTGTGCTGTTAGTCGTACTTTTAAGACCCTTTCTTTTGACAGCTAAGAGAAGGATTTTCCCTTGCTTGTATGCCCGTAAGCGCAGGTAGCCTTTCGTTGGTTTTCACGGATCCGTCTTCTGGCTCTGTCCGTTCTCTCTTTGGCTCGGCTTCGTGCCGCCCGAACTTCCCGACAGAGAGAGAATGTATTCCTGCTTCCGAGAATATATCCCGGCATCCAGCACGAGCTACCGGTGAGTAACAGATTCACTAAACATTTATTTTAAAGACGGAAATGTACCTTAAACATGCCTTACATCGCAATGGAAAATGAAAATCAATGCAAAGTTTGGTTGAAAGCTTTTCATTTTTTTTTTTCATCCTCTTACAACAAGGTAATAATATACAAAAACAAGATATGAAATCGATTTTTTTAATGGAAAGAAAACGAGCTGTTTTAGTGCTCAGCCCGGGTGCTGCTCAGAAGGCAGTTTTTCCAGGTTTAAGCCGTACAGTTTGGTACAATGGATTATTTTAAAAAGGCATACTTATTTACGAGGTATACTGTAGGTGTGCGTAATATAAGTATCTAGGAAGTGGGACAGCGCTTTTAACCCCCTGCTACTTCTGTGTCATGGCAGGGACTCTGTTAAATAAAGGTCTACGTGGTAAAGGTAAGACACGGGAAGCAGAATCACGTCGTCGGAAAGCTTCTCCCGTAACATGCCAACTGCGCTATTGTTTGGGAAGCTGTTTGCCTGCATCATTAAACGTCCGTTTCAGTCTCGCACCTGTATGTTGTAAGCAACGAAACAGATATACGTGAAGCCTAAGTAGAAGGTGACATTTTCGTTTCCTTGGGGCACTGGTGAGTTGTTTAAAGGTATGATTTCGATTGTGTTCTTTGCTGTGACCTCGTGCATAAACCTTCCCGTTCTCCGTCCAGCCCGGCACACCTTTTAACAGATTGTGCACGCTGTCGTTCTTCCAAACATCCTCGCTGTCCCGCTTCATCCGCTGTTCGTTCAGCGGACTTTCTATTTTTCTCTATCTTCTGTGCATTATCTTCTCGTTCACAGGAGCTGGTTTCTCGGTTGGGATTAGCGCAGCAGAGGCTGGTCCCGGTGTACCGGTTCGATCTATACATTATTAGAAGATGGTTTCTGTGTTGGAATTAGTGTGGCTGCTGGCTCGGCAGAGGCTGGTCCCGGTGTACCGGTTGGATCTATACATGGTTTATCAGGAGCTGGTTTCTCGGTTGGGATTAGCGCGGCTGCCGGCTCGGCAGAGACTGGTCCCGGTTGGATCTACACATGGTTTATCAGGAGCTGGTTTCTGTGTTGGGATTGGTGGTGTTCCCGCCTCGGCAGAAGCTGGTCCCGGTGTACCGGCTAGATCCATAAGTGGTTTATCAGAAGCTGGAGGGTTCTTAACACTGAGCGGCGGATTTACCCACCGAATGATTTGTAGCTGCTCCGGGCCGAAACCTGCTTTCTGTGATTTCATTCGATATGGATTCCCTGACAGAGAAGACGATTCCTTAAATTCTACTGTTCCTCGTCAACTGTTTTCTTAATTTTTATAAGGTGTCTCCGTTACGTTTTTATACATACAGGTTTTATGGATCTCATCCGGTGCAGCTTGTGTCCTGACATGGTGACAGTCTAACAATCGCCGAAATGACGCCTACCCATTGATGTGAATCGGCTGGTCCCGGGCGCATCCAAAACCTGAACAACACAGACTGAGTAAACCCACAGAGAAGCAGAGGGCGCTGCCAGCCCTAACTGAGCCTGAAGCCTGTGTATACACTACTGCTACGCGGCACCGGGGATCATCAGCGGTGATGTCTGGCAAAGAACAACCAACAGCCCGGCTGTTAGACAGCTGCTAACCCTGTCTGAAATTACCCCCAGTGTTGCCAGGGGGTGGGGATGCTGCTGTAACCCCCTTCCTCCATGTTAATAATCCCAGTAACTCCCAGGGGTCCGGCCTGGTTTATATATTATGGGTTTTGGATAATCGCAGTGCTTTTCTTTTTAAATTCATGGAGAACATCGCCATCGGGCCCTGTATACAGTGGTGATTAAATGCGGGGTTTCTGGGCAGATGCAGCTTCTGTGAAACCTTTTATCAATTAATCAGCTCTGGTCTTTCTCTAATATGGACTCGCTACTTTGAAGAACGTTAGCAAAGGGTTAATTACCTTGTTTTTAAGGTGTTTGGGGTAATGTAAGACACCTGGATATAAAGTCTTTCAGGGGTTAATTTGGTGGTTGCTGGGAATAGGAACAGGTCGCAAGGGATTTGGTGTTAACACTTTCGCCCCCGCTCTCAGCCGGTTCCATATCCCTCACCGTGACTGCAGCATATTGGGGTAAACAGTAGGGATGCACCGCAATGAAAATTCTGGACCGGAACCAAAAATCAGGCTTCACTTGGGTGAAACTGACCCTCCCCCCATTAAAAAAAACAAACACCACACTTTTATTAAAAGTAACCCCAAAATTGTACAAAACAAACAAATATACATATATATGATGAGCAGCCATCACACTCCTATCATACTCAGGGTTCAGCATGTATTGGCTGACTTGGCATGATAGGATTGTAATTCTTTGCTATTACCGATCAACACAAGCTGCAGTGGATGAGATCCATAAAACTTGTATGTGTAGAAACATCACGGAGACGTCTTATAACAGTTAAGTAAAGTAATCGTCTTCTCTGTCAAAGTCGCTTACTTAGGGTTTCTTTTTGCCTTCTTTTGGATCAAAAATAGGGAGGTTGGGTAGAAGGGCTGAACTTGATGGACTTTGTAACTCCTATCATGCCGAGGCATACCCAGGTTTCAGCATGCATTGGCTGACTTGGCATGATAGGAGTGTAATTGTTTGCTGTTACCAATCAACACAAGCTGCAGTGGGTGAGATCCATAAAACTTGTAGGTGTAGAAACGTCACGGAGACGTCTTATAACAGTTAAGGAATCGTCTTCTCTGTTGAGGTCGCTTACTTAGGGTTTCTTTTTTCCTTCTTTTGGATCAAAAATGGGGAGGTTGGGTAGAAGGGTTGAACTTGATGGACTTTTGTAACTCCTATCATGCCGAGGCATACCCAGGTTTCAGCATGCATTGGCTGACTTGGCATGATAGGAGTGTAATTGTTTGCTGTTAATCGACACAAGCTGCACTGGATGAGATCCGTAGAAACGTCACGGAGACTCCTTATAAAAGTTAAGGAATCGTCTTCTCTGTCGAAGTCGCTTAATTAGGGTTTCTTTTTGCCTCCTTTTGGATCAAAAATAGGGAGGTTGGGTAGAAGGGTTGAATTTGATGGACTTTTGTAACTCCTATCATGCCGAGGCATACCCAGGTTTCAGCATGCATTGGCTGACTTCGCATGATAGGAGTGTAATTGTCGTTACCAATCAACACAAGCTGCGCTGGATGAGATCCAGAAAACCCGTATGTGTAGAAACGTCACTGAGAGAATTAGCGGGAGTCTCAGCTTTAAGCCAGGGATCGTTGCGTACCAGGTGCAATAAACTCGTTACTGTGGATTCCCAAGAAAAAAAAACCCTGAAACCATTAAGGAACTTTTATAATGAAAGACATGCGGGGAAGAAGATGAGGTTTGAACGTACAGACTTTATTTTCCACATTAATGCTTCATGTACAGTTTGTGTATAAAATGCATAGAAAGGAAAAACAAACCACAAAGCCCCTCGGGGTGGACGTCTCTGTATGCAAATCAGGAAGCAGCGCGAGGAGGGCCCCGACTCCTGGATCTACCGAAAACAATCCATTCGTCAAAGCTGGCTCCCAAGAAATCCCCGGAACGGAATCTAGAATTTATGGATCCAAAAATATAACCAATTCCCTCTGAAGCAGCCCCGGCATTGGGGGCCACAGGGCTCTCCAACGTAATCATCAGCGATGGCGCAGGAGCCTTCGGGCCAAGTACACAGTACAGGCGATCGCCCCAACAGTATAAAAACATATAAAAATACATTCAGCTTTTTTTCTTCAATAAAAAAAATTAAAACATAAAAAAACTCCCAAAGCGTAAGATGGCCCAGAATCCGGCTCTACCAAGCTTACAATCTTTACTTAGCATAGAAAGTCAGTTCCAAGACCCCTCCGACCTGCCTGCGTCCCGCCGCACCAGATCCAAGTACTTCATACGATACCCACACGGAGCATTTAATGCCATCGGGGTAGCAAAAAAGTCTTCTGAGCAAAGCCGGAAAATTCCTACAATGACTAACGTTGGCGAGTTGCAGCAAAACACTGGAGATAAAAGAAAGTAGGCCAGGATGATTTGGGAAGCTGAGCGCGTCCCCAGATAAAACGGACTGTAAAATCCACTTAAAAGAGCGTCCATTGAAGGCCACGTTACCATAATCCTGCCGGTGCGTCCGCCGGACCGGTGTCCCATCAGCAACAGTCTGAACGTGGAGGCCGAAAACCGCTTTACATCGAAAACGTGCGATCGTCCCACGTAAGAAAAGTATAGTGCAACAGAGCCACGGACCTTGCAGCCTCCCTGCTGGCCGCCCTCTCGGCCTCCGCCATCTTACTGGTGGAATATTAAAAAGGCACTTTGTAGCCTGTCCAGGGCAGGTCCCAAAACCAGTTTGCGTGACTTCCATTTAGGCCACGTCGGGACTCGTGCTGCATGGCACGAGCTGCGCGGGAGCCTGGTGGTAATACTGCTGGAACAGCCGCTCCCTGCTGCACGTCCGCATGGCCAGGTAAGTATGCAGCAGCAAGCCGGGGAAGCGCGAGGTGAAGTAGCTGACAAACTCATCGGGGACGGAGCCCAAAGTCTCCTGCACCTCCGGCGGCAGCTCCCGGTAATGGTGCTTCTGGTGTAAAATAAAACAAGGCGAATTCAGAAAAAGAAAAAAAGACATTTGTAAAATTAGACCCCACTTGTGAAGCCCAAAACGGCAGAGGACAGGAGCCACGCGCTCTGACCAGGGTGGACACGGAGGTTTCATTTATCACAGACTGACCTTGTTTCTCAGCGCTCGGAGCAGATCGCGGACGGATTTCCCTTTATAACTGCGGAATTTCCTGAGATCTGCAGGGAATAAATCAATGAAAATTACCGCCAACAACGCTTGTAAAATGCAGCAAATATAAAATATACTCAGCAGCTGAGCTTGTGAATGAATTCTATTTGCTGCATTGCATTATAGAGGGACTCCACAAAGATGGTGGCCGCTCCCGCCTGTGGAGGCAGAAGTCGCCTTGGCCGCCATATTTTAGGCATTTCCAGGCCCAAGTTCCCAGTGATGATGTCATTCAGGTACCTGTTTGAAGCGGGACGGTGATGTGTTCACGCCAGTCCTCTTTCACCACCTGTCTCCCGCCTTTCTCCAGTTGTTTAACGATTGGACCATCAAGGGCTTCTTTCTCTATGCGGTCACTGACGTCCTGAGCAAAAAGGGGTGCAGAACCACGCTCAATCTCCGTGATACGACGAGAATATGACCATGAAAACATAAAAGCCTGCGCACAAACCTGGAAAAACTGAAGCTGCTTTTCCAAACTCCAGAAAAATGGATGTTTGAGGACCCCATCTGCTGACGGACGCCTCGGGGGGTCCTTATCGATCATTTGCTCTATGAGTTGGTGAGCAATGAGGTCGTCTAAGAAAGAAAAGTCAAGAAACGTTCACAACACCGGGGATCATAACACCCCCCCCCCCAGATCAAACAGACGTCATTAAGCCTAAACTGCCCTAACCCTTCCAAGCCCAGAAAAACATTTAGCAACTTTTTTGGTTTTCTAAAAGGAGGCAAACAAAGGCCGCCATGGAAAGGCGTTTTGCTTTTAATCGTGGACCCTGCGTGGACCTACAGGGTCCGTCCCACTCACCATGCTGGTCTAGCTGGAGGCTGTCCAAGCTGTAGACCCCCAGAAGGATGTTGGCTTGCCGCTGCAGGGACTTGCCAAACGGGTGCTTCCCCTCCGATACCACATAATAGAACACACAGCCAGCTGAGAAGATGTCCACGGTATAAGTCTGCCGACGAAACGCAGGTCAGTTTATTAAACCCCACCGAGCCCTTCCACATACAGCGGCCACGGGCGGAAGCCGACGCTCGCGACCGGACGGTGCTCTATGGATCACCTCCATGAAAAAGTCATCACCGTGTGTGCGCACCAGGGGCCAAATTATAAAACGCAAATCCAAAGACCTACTATAAGGATCAAATATTTCTGCAGCTCTAGTACATGGAGCTACATTTCTCCCGGGGTAGGCAGCACTCAAGTATCGCTGGGCCACAACTCCCAAGACTCTCAGCACTACCGGCAGGTTTGAAGAAAATGCAGATCAGGGATGTTATCTGGGCGGCCGCACATTTCGCTGGAATCCCTCCACTCGCTGTGAAATCATTTCGCGTATCAGGATGCTCCTTACCGGATTCTCTTTGCAGTCTTCACTCAGCATCTCGGGGGCGATCCAGCCTTCGGTCCCCGGGATCCCAGAGCGCCGGCTGAAGCTATTCCTCCCCACAGCCAGCTTCTTGCACAGACCGAAATCAGAGATCATGGCTTTCACCTTACCGTGGGCGTTCGGCATGGAGATGAGGATGTTGTGGGGTTTCAGGTCTCTGTGCACTGAGCAGGGAAAATTCAAAACTCTCAGATAGCTAACAGTTTTTTTCACAACAACCTACACCACGGCTGGAGCCTTTGAAGGGTTCATCACATTTGATGATGAAACAAGGGACGCCACATCTTGTCTCCGAAACAAGAAAGCCAGAGTCACGTCTCCTGGACGTCACAAGGGTTTTTGCTTTTTCATTTGTTCTATTGACAGTCCTGCTGTTAAATACCCAGAATGCAAAGCAAGGGCAGCAAGTACCCCTTTACCAGGGACCCTCTGTGGCACGGGCTTGGTCAGTGAATGGTTAATGTAGCAGTGAATAAGGGAGAACCTACCAATGTTTAGAGAATGTAGGTACGCGAGTCCAGACATGGTCTGCTCCAGAAGGGTCTGAGGCTCCAAACCGTGGCGATCGAAGTCCTTCTCCTCCACATACTGAAATAAGTAAAGGTTTGAAAAGGACGCCGGCGGTCACCATAAGCCTGGCTGCCGAGCGCATGAATGAAGACGCAGTCGGTTACCTCTTGCAGAGTGGCCGCGCAAAGTTCGATGGCGATGTACTGGAACTGGCGATCTTTCTCCGTGCAGAAATAGCGGATTACGTTGGGATACTCGTCCGACTCGCGCAGGAGCTGCACCTCCCTGTCCGCAAAGCTAAAGCATTCCGGCAGGATTCTCTTCACCGCGACATCCCGATTATCAAACCGACCTCTGCGGCGCAAAAAAAAAAGTTAACAAAATCATCAAAACTCTATTCCCAACACAAACACGGACTCCATCAGCAGTACAGACTTGCAGGCTCATTGGCACTTTAACAGGGCCGCCAGGGCCAAAGAGACCCAACACGTTGTCAGCTCCCTGTACAGAGCCTGCAGAAAACCACTAATGGCAAGCGTTATCCTGACCTGTAAACTACGGTGCCTTCAGCTCCATGGCCCAGAACGTCTCTCGGGTTAAACAAGATCTTTCCGACGGTCACTCGGCTGTCTTCATCTGAGGAAGCAACAGATAAAACGACACATCCGAGGAGCGCGATAATGCCCCCGCCAGATACACGAGCTGAGCACGAGACAGCGGATACCCCGCAGCACGTCAGACACGGGGCCCATTGCCAGATAACCCGCCTGTCACACACCACCTTCTTACCTTCTTCCTCCTGCTCAGTGGAGGTCACGCTGCCGACCTCAGATGTGGACATGTTGGAGTAGACTGAATGATTTGAGGCCTTAGGAGACAGGTTAGGAGTGCTATGAGCAGAGCTTTCGCCCCCCACTCCAGAGATTTCCAAGAAATCCCCCTCCGAGCTGCCCTCGGCAGGGGTCTGAAAAGTGACCTGCTGCATCTGCAGGAGCTGGATCTTCTCCTCTAGTTGTTTCTGGAACTGCTGATGCTGCAGCTGCTGCTGCCGCTGCACGGTCTGAAAGCATATATATTCAGTCAGATGGAGCAGACTCGGCCAGCATACATCCGCGCCCAGCATACATCCGCGCCCAGCCACCCCTCCAACATGCAAGGAGCATTAGAGCAGATGCAGCTCTGTGCCTGCAGCTTCCCAATACCACCTAGTTCAGAGCAGAGCAGCAGGGATTCTGGGTTCCTCGGACAGATTTGCCCACTAGAACACCGTTCCGCAATACGGTGTAATCCGCTCAATGACGTTACCTTGGGGTACGTGATCACAAATGCCACCCAGCCAGCCAGCAGGAAGGTGCTGAATATCACGGTGGCCAAGTCCTTTAGCATGGAGTCGACAGGAGCTTCCGGCTTGGGAGGAAACGGACTGGACACGTCGCTGACGTCTTTGGAGTAAGAAGTCTCTTCATCCTCAGGAGCCTCGTTTGCCAGGACTTCCTGAAGAGAGAAACCAGACCTCAGAGACCACTCATCACACGAGCCGTGTCTGCGCCTTCGCTGTTCACAAGAGACTCTCCAGGCCGCTTGCACTCACCTCTTTGAAGCGAGACCTCTCTGTGCTGTCTTCTATGATGTTCTCTTGACCTCTGGGTAGGGTGGCAGGAAAGGTGTTCAAGATCTTGGTGGGTGCAGAGAGTGGGATCTCATGGTGACCTTAGGCAGAAGGAAACCGTTATTTCATCAGATTGGAATCGGAGACAAATAAGCCTTTTCTGCACCAAAATTATTAAATGAAAGCAGATCTGCCCCTTTAGAACATGCGCAGCTGACCGCGGTACGGGAGGTCCTTGCACGTGCAGGAATTATGCCTGCATTGTAAGCGATCGTGCCCTGTAGGGGGCAGTATTATACCTATAAGCAACCATTGGTTCTTCCAGTAATTCAGACGATCCCTTCCTTTCATTCCAGAGGGAGCCTTCAGGTTTGTGCTGGGTGTGAACTCACACTCACCGCTGTCCTCAATCGTAACGCCCTCCGTTTTCGGGCCGTCAAGCAGGGGAATCGTTCTCCCTCTGGGCTGTGGAAGAAACAAAAGGAACAGAATATCTTACCCCAAAATAACATATACAAAAACAGAAAGGAGGCTGTTCAGATTATTACTCTCCACTCACCACAACGGTCACCCCCTCGTGCACCATGGATGACGAGGCGTAGAGGCTGGTGGAGTATTTCCCCACATACAGCGTGGGCCTGAAAATGAGAAGAAACGTCAGGAAAGCGGCCCAGACGGCGGAACGCGTTGGAAGGGGACAGATCCGGGGAACGGCTCCGATTACAAATATTTTGGGGGTGAATTTAGGATTTTACCCTTTGTCCTGTATCCTGGAAAGATATAAATTTAACCCCGCGCAGAATGAAGGGGGCCGAATCCTATTTTATTGATTTCAGGCAAAGCAGCCGGAGGGGCTGTGCGAGAGGTAAGGGCAGGAAATGTTGGATTCTACATCACACAGGGGTTAAATTACAGATTTAACCCCTTCCACAGACTCCGCTGTCCATCTCCTTGTTCTTCCTGCCCCTGTCTGGGATTTAAACAACTCGCACTCACGTGAGTTTGCTCTTGGTCTCCGTCTCTTTGGGGAACGGGTACTTCCACTTGGTGATGTGTCCGACCTCTCCAGACATGAACGTGAGATATCTCAGAGTCTCCACACCCACGTTCGTGTGCACGACCTTCCGCAGGCCTTCCCTCTGCCAGATGTACAGCGCTACTACCGGGGAGGCGTAATGCTGTATCCACAGGATGTCTCCGGACTCGCTGTCCACGGTCACCACCATCCCGTCGCCGTTGGACACGAAGTGAGACATTTCTGGGAGAAAGGAGATTTTGAGAAAGCGGCTTCCCCGTCGCCCTGCGAGGCCAAGCGCGAGCGGCTTCGTGTCTTACTGTATTTGGTGTCCTTGTCGGGGAGCGTCGCCGCGTAGTCGTAGTAAGTGGCGTTCCAGCGCAGCTCCTTATTTTTGGTGTCATACATGGTGATGGTATATTCTGTAAATCAAAGCACCTGTCTGCGTGAAACTCATGCGCCCGTCCTCCCTTCCCAGGCGGCGTAATAACCGTGTTACGCTATAGCTTTGTCTTCATCATAAATGAATGGACAGTGTTAACAGCGGCACAGCGGGCCTTTCATCAGGTAACCAACATAACCCATTATCCGGCTACTGAGCGCCAGACATCTCAGATCGGTTCTGGAGCTATTTGTATTCTGCATTCTAGCTTTTGGGGCGATTGGTTCATTTTGGGGAAATCGTGGACAGATTTAACACTTTCATTTTATGAGGATTCTAAATACAATGAACAGGGGTAAGTCCCGGGGCAGCAGAGGCAAATACCTGTTCTTCCAAGGTAGAGGAGAGACGCGGAGGGGCAGAGGCTCTCGGCAAAAGAGGACGTCAGCGTCTGGTGCTTCTCCCCGGTTGCCAGGTCGACGACGTACCAAATATCCTGCTTCTTCCCTGTAACCGGTGAGAGAAAGAACAGTGCGGACTGAGCAATAAACACCGTTCAGCAGATCGACGCCAACAAAAAAAGGAAAACAGGATTTAACTCAAGCATCGCCTACTCACCCATATATAAGATCCCGTCGGAGGTGCGGCACGGCGAGGCCTGAACCAGCGTGGGAATCGTAAATGGAAGTTTCTGCAAAGAAAACACCAAAACTGGTCATTACCGGAAGACGGACCGGAAAGTCACCACCCGCCTCCCGTGACCCCACAGAGCCCATGCAGGCCGGCAGGCCCTTTCTGGCGACAGCCATACGGTCTGGCGAGGAAAAACTCATTCCTTTGTCCGTCTCCCTTTTTTGTTCCCTTCTCCCTCGGCACGCAGGCTATCGCTTCACGCAGCGGTTACCCGGTTAGTGGTGAAGAGACGGCCCTTACCGTTAGACCTTCATTGTTTTTACTGCCAAGTGTGTACAGACTGCCGTCATTTGGATCCGGGAGGAACGCCGGCCTGAAAACAAACAGAGAGCGTCCAGCAGTTCGCCAGTGAATGGCCGGCATGGAGAAGGAGACCCTAAAACCCTGGGGGGGGGGGACAGACTAAGGGACGGCCTGCAGACCCAAACTGCACGGCGCTGGTTCTGCGCCCTGACGGGAAATGGCTGTGTTGTCCATACAGAACAAATAAATACAAAGGGTGGCGGGACAGGCGACGCGTTCCGCGCATGTTCCCTCGCTGCTGAAATGCTCAGAGGAGTGCAGAAGGAAACGGCTTCCCCCCCATTTAAATGCAACCCGTGCACCTGGGTTCCACTGCAAAGGTTTGGGGTAAATATGGTATAAACACCCCGCCTTGGGTAAATACGCTTCAGGCGAGGCAGGGAGGATGTGAACTCACTCTTCAACGTGCGTCGGAACCTGAAGTACGGGATCTGTGGAAGAAGGAGAAAAAAAAAAAAACAAACACACGAAACGTCAGGATCAGAATACGCTGCAAATCAAAGACCCCAAGCGCTACGCAAACATCACCCGGTTAACGGGCCTGCGCGGCCGTCAATATTCTGCCCCTCGGTAACCTGCACTCCTCACCCTGTCCCGGTTTGCTCTGATAGAGGGAGGCAGATCCAGCCAGTGTTTACACTTCAGGGGAATGATGCAAGACGCGAGAAATCGCGGAGCGGCCCCGAGAGCCCATCATACGCTCGCCATAAACCCAAAGCGTTGCGGAAAGGGCTCCGACACAGACCGGGGCAGATAGGACCACCATGGACCTCATCCGCGGAGGGACTTCCTAACCCCTGAGGTGTAGCTATGGGGGGTGCAGATCAGGGCACGACCCGAAATGCCACGGCATGGGGTGCTGGGCCGTACCCCACATATTTTTTGGATCAGCAAGCAAAGCAGAAATGTGACATTTGTAATGGAATCAGAGGCAGTCAGCGACTCCAGGGGTTCTGCCCCACATCGCGGCAGTTAGGGGTTAATGCCCTAAAGTGAAAACTCCCATTTTCCTCTCCGGTAACGGGAAAGATTGTATCCGTCAGTCAATTTACGCAATCAGAATGATGCGGGGTTTTCAGATCGTCATTCAGGGGTAACATTCACCCTTTGGGGCCGTTTGCACAGGGCGAGGCGGGGTATTTAGCCAACGGGGTCAGCAGCCGCTTCAGATAATGGCCGTTTACTCCCCGTTGAAATCTTTGACCGGTTCCCAGAGCCGGTGTGGAAGGAACACACGGGTAGCAGATTATTGTGATCCGAGAACATGGAGACCGGCCAACCCAGGACACAGTGACCCTGCCACGGCGTGGACACCGCGTGAATAAATAATATCATTAAATATTATTCCGTATTTATTCAGGGAGTGGATCGCATTATTACTTGCCGCGTGTTTGGGGACAAAGCAAGAGGGGAAACAAACAGAACGCCTGGGATTTGGGGAAGGGTCTCACGGATCACGTATAATCACCCTCTTTTAACGTCCACTTGATGGAGCCGCTCCTCTTGCTGACGGCGTGAAGACTCCCGTCCAACGTGGACACGAAGAGCAGGGATTCAGGCAGAGACGCCGCGCTGCAGCTCCGGCCGTCCTGGAACAGAGGCGGCAAAATTTATATATATTAAAAAAACACGTTATGGCCGACGCGTTTCACACATGGGGGGGGAATCAGGACAGGCATAACCCTCACATATAACATGTAGCAATACGTATCTTAATAACCAAGGCGTGTGTTTATACCCCGATACAGATAAGCGATTAGAAAGAAGTTTAATTGCCCCCCCGTGGATCAGACGCCGGTCACAGCGCGGACCGGTTATTATCTCAGAGCCGATTTCACTTCTGTTTATAGCAGATCCAGCCCTGAAAGCTCCGCTCGGTGACCCCGGAAACACGTGTTCGCTTCCCAGTGCCGGTACCTGGACAGGCAAACAAACCAAGCACCTGCCAAAGTACCCGTCCCGCCTGGAGCTGCGCAAGCACACGCTACACACATCGCTTGGGGCCGGGTCAAACAGATTTCAGAGCCAGGCTGATGAACTGCCCTGTAACGGGGTAAATGTGGCGTTACAGGCCAATATATTAATGACATTAAATTACTTGGCGTGTTGTACACAGCCAGCGGTTTCTCAACACGCAAACAACGCACCGGAACACGCAGAACGGGCATAGTGCCACGCGGCTCGCCGGGAACCGAGACTGTTATCTCAACATCCGACAGCACACTCGGCGGGGATAGATCTGCCCCCGTACAGCCCGCCTGGGGGCATTCTACGATAACAGCCCCGCCTGGGGGCATTCTACGATAACAGCAGGGGGGCAAGAGGGGCATAAACCGAGAGCAGAGTTCCCGGCAGGGGGGGGGGCGAGAGGGGCATAAACTGAGAGCAGAGCTCCCGGCGGGCAGGGGGGCGAGAGGGCATAAACTGAGAGCAGAGCTCCCGGCGGGGGGCGGTAGGCGAGAGGGGCATAAACTGAGAGCAGAGCTCCCGGCAGGGGGGGCGAGAGGGGCATAAACTGAGAGAAGAGCTCCCGGCGGGGGGGGGGGGGGGCGAGAGGGGCATAAACTGAGAGCAGAGCTCCCGGCGGGGGCAGGGGGGGTGGTGGCAGTTTAACCTGATGGAAAACCCAAAACCCTAAATAAGCGCAGAACGATGCAGTCATTAACCCCTGGAACACTGGCTGGGCCCTAGGGCCGTTGGATTATACACTACAGCCAAGGATTACCTCCTAGGGGGACCAACTGCACCTTATAGCCGCTCGTCGCATCCGTATGGGCTCCATCCCACCATCCAGGACTAACCTGGCCCAATCACGCTGCCCCCAACTACCCCACATGGGGCAAATAATTCTCATTAACCAGAGCAAAAGAGATGCTCACGAGGGGCAAACAAACCGTTCATAAACGGGTATAAAGGGGCCACACACACACAGGGATCCGGGGGCGCTGCTGCTATGCGAGTGGAATACTGGTTGCTATGGTGACAAGACCACTTTTTAGAGTGTGCACCAGAATCACAATTCATATATAACCCCCACGCTGAACTAGCAGGGGGGACTGTCCACACGCATGTGCATGGCACACTAACCCCTCCCCCCACGGGGCCCCCAGACATTGGGGTCCCTCATGCCACTTCTAGTACAACACAACAGCGGCCTGCGCCACGGCACTTGGTAGCATTTTCTGGCAGCCTGGCCCACATAATGATGGCCGTTCCGCGGGGCGTCAAATGCCGCTGTACTTACCCCCGTCCCCTCAGACACCATCGGCAGCCCTCTATTTACCCCCCTCTGACACCATCGGGAGCCCTCTATTTACCCCCCTCTGACACCATCGGCAGCCCTCTATTTACCCCCCTCTGACACCATCGGCAGCCCTCTATTTACCCCCCTCTGACACCATCGGCAGCCCTCTATTTACCCCCCTCTGACACCATCGGCAGCCCTCTATTTACCCCCCTCAGACACCATCGGCAGCCCTCTATTTACCCCCCTCAGACACCATCGGCAGCCCTCTATTTACCCCCCTCAGACACCATCGGCAGCCCTCTATTTACCCCCCTCTGACACCATCGGTAGCCCTCTATTTACCCTCGTCCCCAAGACACTAACTGCCCCACACCATGAAGTTACACAGAGTTGGCATAGACTGGGGGGGTTAACCATTAAAAGATACAATAAATACCACCACTAAATCATTAACCCTTACGGTACAGGGCACTGCTTACAGTCCAGTTGGGCCATATGGTAGGCTTAACCCTTACGGTAACTCTGGGATAAACGCCGGTTGACACCAGCATCGCCGGTAATCACAGGGGGCAGGAGAGGGGTATTTGGGGAGGAGGGGGCTGAAGGTTACATTGCCAGCTTAACCCTTAGAGTGCCAATTCTGAGTGTGGCAGAGGGTGGCTCACCTGTCTGGTGCTCAGACAGTCACCCTGCCTACCCCCAGGAGTGGCAGGCGGTGGTGTGGGGTATTACTGCCAGTCCAGGGGCACAGCTGGGTGACCCGAGTACAGGCAGGTACCCCCTGCCCAGCCATGGCAGGTAAGTGGGTGGGTAGGTGGCATCACACTTACCATCTGGAGGAGCAAAAAGCAGCAGATGACCCTCAGCAGGAGCCGCCTCATGTCTCCTCCACAGTTCGATCTGCCCCAGGAGCGGGGGCGGGGGGCACAATCAGGGCAACAAACACAGGGGCAGAAAGCTGTTTGTACCTTCCTCCATTACTACTCAATGTGCTGCCGCTTCCTGTAGCCGGGATCAGTGCGGCCACGCCCCCGGTGACATCACAGGCGCGCTCCCCCCTCCTCTATCCATTTAAACATCCTGGATGATCGGGCAGAGCTCCAGACACGGAGGAGGTGGGGAAGAAGCCCCTGCCCGGGGCAAACGCACCCACCAGGGGTAGAAGCAGCCAGGTGTTTCAGGATCACACATGGAGGGCTTCCTCCTGCAGATTGCGAGCTCTTGTGCCAAGGAGCACAAATAATGGGAGATCATCGCACAAGAGCAGCATACAGTCTAGTGGTATGATTCGAAAGCCTGTCCCAGGGAGCTTACGATCTAACAGATCGGACAATCCCGAGCAATAATAATAATATTAATAACATATAGATGATATAACGCGATACCCCATAAAGGCAACACATGATAATAATAATAATAATAATAATAATACCATATAGACAATATAACGCAATACCCGATAGTGGCAACAAATAATAATAATAATAATAACATATAGAAGATATAATGCAATACCCGATGGCAGCAACAAATAATAATAATAATAATAATAATATCATATAGACGATATAACGCAATACCCGATAGTGGCAACAAATAATAATAATAATAATAACATATAGAAGATATAATGCAATACCCGATGGCAGCAACAAATAATAATAATAATAATAATAATATCATATAGACGATATAACGCAATACCCGATAACTGCAACATATAATAATAATAACATATAGACGATATAACACAATACCCCATAGCGGCAAGTTATAATAATAATTAATATCATATAGACGGTATAGCGTAATACTCGATAGCGGCGACATATAATAATAATAACATATAGACCATGTAACCCAATACCCCATAACGGCAACATATAATAATAATAATAACATATAGACGACATAACGCAATACCCCATAACGGCAACATATAATAATAATAATAATAACATATAGATGATATAACCCAGTACATGATAACATATTTTAATGATGATAATAAAATGGCCCACAGATGTGTCTCCTCTACCGTCAGTGAAGGGTTAATAATGGTCACGTGGCGTCCCTCAGCCGTTGTCTTGGTGACCAGCCACCTCCCGCCCCTTGCCCTGATTGGCGGAGGCGCTACAGGACGTGCCGTATAAAAAGCGCCACTGGGAACGGGCTCAGCCTTTCCGGCCGGAGTCTCGGTAGGTATCGGATCTGGTGGGTTTGGGGTGGATCAGGAACTTTGGGTGGATGTTCTGCAGAGCAGTACTGCAACTCTCATGAACCCTAGGCTGCATGTATGCACAGCATGCTGGCTGAGCGTTGTGGCAGTGGACACTTCCGTAATTTGCTGGGCCGGGGTGAATGTCACGTGATGACTTCTTATGCGTTAGACTTCTGACTCTGATGAAGTAACCGGAAATCTGAATGCGGCCGGCGCGGCGTTTAGCAGACGGGGCCCTCCGCTGGGCGATATTCACTAAGCTTTGTGTTTTCTCTTCCTCCCGCAGACCCAAGGAAGTCCCGGAGCCGGCCCGCTGAACGGTGTCTGATGTGATGTTTGTAAGAATGTTAATAAAGTTTGTTTCCTCTCAGCCCTGTCCTGGTTTTCTTTCTTCTCGGTTACCCAATGCACCCTCTTTGAACCGGCGAATTGCCCTTTCCGTGGCTTCGCTGGCCAAGCGTCGGTGCGAAAATATATCGCCTGTTCATAACTGGTGCCCCCCGGACCCCACCCGGGATGTGCTTTTAAATACAGGCTACACGCCGTACCCGCTGGTGCCTGATGGGCCGCGCTATCTATAACGGCGGGGTGGAGCGGAGCCCGATGTGGCGTCATTGGGTGAAACCCGCGCATTCTCAGTTATGCTGACGTTGCCCTCGGTTACGAGGTTTGATAGAGTAACTATCCCTTTCCACAGGGCCGGACGCGGAGTATCACGTTTAAACCACCGCCTCCGTGTCTGCGACGCGGCTGGCTCCTCGTGTGCCGACCGTCCTGAAGGTTACCGATAGTGACAGCGTACAGCGCCGTGTTGTGGGGCTGGCGATAATCCCGCGGTGTCTGGCCCCTGGTTGGTAGGCATGTGGCCCTGCTCCCAGTAACCCAGTGGCAGGGGCCACGTGGGATGAGGAAACAAGTGAAGGAAAATCGCTTTGTGGATCTGTGAACGTTTGTGTCCCGTTGTACAGCACTACGGCCTACGATGGCGCTACATAAAAATATAACGTTTACAGGTTGCCGTGGAGGCTGGCGACGGAAGGCGGTGTCCACGTGAGACTAGCGTTTATTCAGAAAGGTATTGGGAGGTGGCAGACCTGGATGGGGCTGCTGCCACCGGCCCGGTTCCGCAGGTTAGCGTTTGGGATGCCGGCTTCTGGGGCGTCAGCCGGTTACGTGGCTGATGCTGACATCATTGCCTTGGCCGTAGAGCTTACTATTCGTTGAGTGATTGCCGCTCTGCACCTTTCAAATCCAACAGACAGTAACTGAAAGGCAGCAGCTTTATAAACGGGCTCTGGTTGTCTCATCGCCATGGTAACCGCCACACGGCTTTGTGTTCTTTGTCATTTCACGGAAAGGCCACTTTATTTAACAAACTCACAGCAGAGACGTCACCCGAAGAGGAAAATATGATTTATTTCATAAAACGGCGAGCGGACTGCATCGTGCGGCGGCTGGGCCTGTAAGACGCGTGGACGGAGCCCACGCCGCGCTTCCCACCAATCATCCGAAATCGCTGATATCTCACCCAGCCGCGCGGGATCCGTGGCGAGCGCCTGCTGCGAATACCCTGTGGTACTTCGGAACGGTTCGCCCCGTAACGCTCTAATCTCACAGCCCGGTTTCTGCCTAACAACGCGCTTTACAATCTTGCAGCCCGCATTTTGCTTTGTGCGGTTATGATGTCACAGGCCGGTCTGTACCGCGTTTGTCTACGTGTGGTTATGATGTCACAGCCCGGTCTGTACCCCGTTTGTCTACGTGCGGTTATGATGTCACAGCCTGGTCTGTACCGCATTTTGCTTTGTGCGGTTATGATGTCACAGCCCGGTCTGTACCACATTTTTCTTTGTGCGGTTACGATGTCACAGACCGGTCTGTACCGCGTTTGTCTACGTGTGGTTATGATATCACAGCGCGGTCTGTACCGCATTTTGCTTTGTGCGGTTATGATGTCACAGCACGGTCTGTACCGCGCCTGGTTATAGTCCTCCGGTGCTTCCAGGTAGAGTAAAACAGAAGCTCGGATGGCGGGACTCGTTGTCCGTCCTAAAATGAGCAGAATTTGCAGCAATTTCCCCATTAAACTGACGCAAACCCGCAAAATGACAGCCCAATCGCCGCAATCAAACACAATTCTGTAGCAGATTTACATATTAGATCACGTGATGAAATATTAATTCACAAAAACAGACAAAACGAGCAGAAAAACAAAACTTCATTTAAAAAATTACTTCTCAAAAAAAATCTAAAATGATTTCGGTTTCATTGTAAACAAAAGAATCGGCTGAAAAACGCAAAATAAAGTTGGCAAATTCTGAATCTGGAACTCAATAAACCCCTCCGTATTCCCCCCCCCTCCGTATCCTCTGCCCCGGGTATCAACACCCCCGCTCCCCCTCCATGTCCTCTGCCCTGGGTATTAACACCCCCCTCTTTATTCCTTGCCCCGGGTATTAACCCCCCTCCGATGGGTCCCCTGGCCTCCCACCCTATTTGGCAATTAAAGGCAAAGCGCCCCCTCTTTGGGTCTCTTCGTACAGGTGGGACGGGCGCCACGCGGAGCACGGCTTGAATAATGTACCCATAGTAGCCAATAAATGTGTCTGACGCACATTAACCCCCTCTATACCAGAGGCTGCAGCCAGTCCAACAGTTTATCAGGCCCCTCAGGGCCATCGCCCCTTGGGGTAACTCTTTGGATAGTAGGGAACTCACCGGTGCAGATGTAAAGTCCCGATTAAGTTTAATGCATCCGGTTAGCACGCAGGTACACGTGGCCCACGGCGGCCCTTATACTTAACCAACAGGGGGAGTTCGTAGCAGCGGCACTGAATTCTACACCAAAAGCAACGTGTGGGGGTAACTTCTACGGAGGGGTTCAGAGGGACTGCACAGGTTGGTGTGGATGGCCCGGTGCAGAGCGTGCGGCACTCCGTGGCCCCGGCCCCCCCAGCAGCGGCAGGAAGCAGCCCGCGATCCAAACGCGCAGCAGAGCAGCGCAATCAGACCCAAAATATACAGTTATACATAGAAAAGTACAAAACACGTTCACGCGGCACAAGTGCTTTATATCACGGGCTCCCGCTGCTCTCCTCCAATCACTGAGCCTCTGCGGCCCGGGAGGCGGGGCTCGCAAGCGACTGGGAATTCTATAGCCGGAAAAAGGGGGGGTGGAAGGCACAAAATGGCAAAAAAAAGCGGATAAAAAGCAGCATGAAAGGACTTTGGAAATTACGGGCAATAAGCCCTCTGAGTGAGGTCAGGGTCATGTAACAGGTGCTGGGGGTCCTTGTATGACCCCGCGTGACACACGGGAAGCGTATTAAACATATTTATCAGAAATACTCCTCTTAGTGTTAAAAATACATCTTGTTTCTGGGGCGCCCGCGAGAGGCAGGCGTATAACCTGCGAGGATCACCTCCATGCAAACACAGATGTAGTCTGCGCATGCGCACAAGGAATAAGTAACAGCCGCAGGGTTAGGGGCTGCCCCCTCGCTAACACATAACCAATGGCCGCAGGGTTAGGTTCCGCCCCCTCGCTAATGAATAAATAATAGACGCAGGGTTAGGTGCCGCCCCTTCTCTGACTATACTTTCTCTCCTAGCGAATGGGGACGATCAGAGCGCCCCTGAACCAATGAACGGCAGGCAGTGCTTGGTACGACGGGAAAGAACAAACAGGGCAACAGACTGATAAGGCCGTTGGGGTGAATAAAGTTAATGCCAGGGCAAATCTTATACCCTACCCAGGGCAGATTGGAGGCAGTGCTATAGTATTGGCCTGACACTTCGTACCTGGAACGGGGGATGGGATACCCCGAGTTGTGGCCACACAATATCCCACCTAAAGAAAGCTTCTAAATCGTTAGGGGACGTTTGTCTCGGGGGGACCTCCGGTACACGAGATACCGACGCAGGTAAAGACCCCGAACACACGTGTAAACACGTGAACTAGCAGCGGCCCCACAGCAGCTGCCGGTACCGCAAGTACCCCACGGCAGCCCGAGCTCCATCCGCATTCATTACTATGGATACGAGGGGAATCGGCGGTTAAAATATTTGCGCAAAAAAACCCCCAAATAAGCATTAACCCTTCGCGCAGGATATAAAAATAAACCGCGTTGGCTTCATGGTGCGCAGGTTACGTTTCTGACGTCTCGATTGCCTTTCATCTTCCGCGTTTCCGGTTCCCGTTGCTCTCCGGTTGCCGCCGTATTAAGTGCCATCATAGCGGAAACTTCACAGGAAAGCAAATCTAGCAAAAAAACACGAATTTCCTGGTACAGAAAAACGAATACGGGCCAAAGCAGGGCGGCCCGCCGAACCCCCGAGTCCTGGACTCCTATCTATGTTGGGGGTCCTCCGTGTAGTTTTGGGGTAAAATAATAAGAATTTGAGGCCCCGCTTTTTTTCCAGAGAGGAGGAAGATGAAACTCCTACCGACATCTAACCCGCATCCTCCGCGCCGGTCCGTGTCTCCGGGGTCACCGGCAGGGAACGTCCATGCGCCGTGAGGATGCCGCTGCGCGAGTAATACTGCAAACGGCCTGGCGGTCAGCACGCATCTGCCGAGTCCCCCTCCGCTTCTCTCGTAGAGCGGGGGTCCATCGCTGAGTGCATTACGGAGACGTATAGATCGTCCATGTTTGGCATGACGAATATTTTCTATTGAAAAGAAAACAAAATGATTACTTCGTCTGTTATCGGGTTCGTGCTGCGTACCCGGTGTAACTCCCCCATAATATCATTCCCCCTCCACAAGCCGGCCCGCAGTCTCTACCTGTCACAGGGGTAAAACGCAGGACCATTACCCCTGGCACCTGCTCTAAATCATTAAAGGGGGAAACATTCGTAAATAAGCCGGCAGGGCGGCAGCGCCGCGTCCCCACATCTACGGCAGCCCGGCTTCGCACATCATGAATCAATAACGTTTACCTGAAACTCCTGCTCCAGCTTCTTCTCGATCCACTCTGTGACATGCGCCAGCGTCACTTCCCGCTCGCCGAGCTTCGGCCGCGCTTTCAGCTCTAGATGCGGCGGCGTCCGGAATCCATACCTGCCGCAGGAGACAAATGGCGGCTTTAGCGGCTTTTACGCCTCTTCACCCGGCTCCCTCCCGCGCATTGCCCAGCCTTTACCCGCCACTTACCAGATCCTGTCCGTAGGTGGGGGCGGAATGTTAATGGCTAACAGCCCCCGGCACTCCTGGACCTCCACGGTGAGCAGCAGGGGAGTGTTTGAGACCTCCTCAATCTTCTTCTTTATGAACTCCGTTTCCGTGGCTTTCTGGAAATACTTGGATTTGGTGATTTTATCCACAAACCTCATGATCTTGCTGGCGCGGTGCGTTGCCGTGTACCTGGCAGAGACAGACACGTGATGCATGTTTGTATGAACTGCTCACACGGCTGCACAGGGCATGACCTGCCCATTAGGAATACACAGTGCTGTACATTAAGCCAGCCGGTCCCCGCAGCACTTACCCCTCAGCGCCTGCCGTCAGCTGCTTGTCTCCAGTTAATTCCGGCGCGTCTTCCTCATCCGACGAGCCTGCGCTGGACGACTCCTCGTCGCTGTCCGCCAGGTAATACGCCCGCGGCCTGGCACTGGGAGAGAGCAAATACCCAAAGCGGCATTAAATACCCCTCGCTCTCCGGCAACATCCTAACCAGACAGCCCAAACTACCGCCCCATACCGAGCACACGCGGCACGCTGCTTCACCCCAAGCCAAACCTTGCCAAAGATCTCACGGTGCTGCGCGAGGACAGGGCAATAAAACGACCCTCGGACTGTCAGCTCAGCGGGCAAGAAAACGATTTACCCCTGCCCAGCACCAGATTCCCTTCACAGAAGAGTTTACCGAGTGACGCTCAATCTGCAGACCGTTCCGCTCCTCCAAGCCAGAAACCCCCGGCGGCCATCAGGAAACCAACGAATAATTCATAAGAATGCAATTATATTTCCTTCCTGGAAACTACGGGGCAGCAACAACCCAAAACTGCCCCGGGAGGGACGGACCCTTAAACAAGGCTTCATGTACGGGAGACTACAGCGGACGCTAAACTCAGAAACGGCATCAGCTCCAGCACCGCGTCGGCTGCACCCAGGGGCAAAACGTGAACCAAGAGCCGTGATAAACCCCAAGAGGGGTCAAGTGCCGGAGGAGGCGCAGGGTGACAATCACCAAACTCACCGTGTTCATCACAAATCCATCAGCAGAGGCAGCAGAGGGGAAACATGAAACGGATTAGTCTGGCAAAAAACTTTCCCTACGGATGGCGCTCCATGCACGGGCATTTGCCCAGAACCGCCAGTCAAGGGGTCAAACCTAAAGCCGGGGAAGACCGCCCAGGTCCTGTTACGATGCTTTATTATCAGGTGGACCTGCGCATTCCTCCGTGTGCCCATCACATGACGAATGGACACCCCGGCGTAGTTTGCTGCGTCGGTTAGAAGGGTTAGAGGGTGCCGAGAGTCTCCATGCCCCCCCCCCCGCAGTGAGGCTGCTGCCCCCCCCAGTGCGGCGGCTGCCCCCCGTACTCACCCTTCCTTGCCAATTTCCCCGACTTTTGCCGATTCTCCTAACGACTCTTTACCCAGCTTGGTCAGGTTCATCTTGGTCTCCAGAGTCATCAGGAACGATCCGTTGTAGGATATTTCCAGGTCCGTCCATAGACCTGGGAGACACGGAACATGAATTTCAGTTACATCAGGCTGCGGCGACCGCTAAATGTTTCCTCCCAACGAGTCTACGAAGCGCTCAGCATAAACGTTACCTCTGTGATCAATGGTCGGCTTAAAGGCTCGAAGGATTTTCGGCACAGAAACCCCCATGTCGAGCTCGGTCAGGGTCAGCTCGTTCATAAAGTACGGCAGCTGGAAGGCAACCGAGGAAAATCGATCAGAAACAGACACCGGCCCCATCGCAGCCGCCCCACAGCGAAGACATCTCAAACCGGGCATGTCATTTTATTATGCCCCCTGCTTTGAGCCCAGAAGGACTGACGTTTAAACGTGTCACTAGTACCCGGTGGCCCTAGGAGGGACTGCCGTTAAATACGTCACAGTCACTAGTACCCGGTGGCCCTAGGAGGGACTGCCGTTAAATACGTCACAGTCACTAGTACCCGGTGGCCCTAGGAGGGACTGCCGTTAAATACGTCACAGTCACTAGTACCCGGTGGCCCTAGGAGGGACTGCCGTTAAATACGTCACAGTCACTAGTACCCGGTGGCCCTAGGAGGGACTGCCGTTAAATATGTCACAGTCATTAATACCCGGTGGCCCTAGGAGGGACTGCCGTTAAATAAGTCACAGTCATTAATACCCGGTGGCCCTAGGAGGGACTGCCGTTAAATACGTCACAGTCATTAATACCTGGCGGCCCTAAGAGGGACTGCCGTTAAATACGTCACAGTCATTAATACCTGGCGGCCCTAGGAGGGACTGCCGTTAAATACGTCACAGTCATTAATACCCGGTGGCCCTAGGAGGGACTGCCGTTAAATACGTCACAGTCATTAATACCCGGTGGCCCTAAGAGGGACTGCCGTTAAATACGTCACAGTCATTAATACCTGGCGGCCCTAGGTGGGACTGCTGTTAAATATGTCACAGTCATTAATACCGGGCGGCCCTAGGAGGGACTGCCGTTAAATACATCTTTGCCGGTGGCTGTGGAACCGGAGTTCCATTGCGTAACGCGTGTGAAAAGATCCACATAAAGCAAGCGATCGTCCCCGCTGCACCCAGACACAATGGCCTTTTGTAGTCTGATCCCCAGAAACATTTCTGAAACCTGCCTTTATATGCAGAGCGGGACTTACCTTTATTTTACTGAGCTTCATTTGGATTTTTTTAGACACCAGATCGGACCAATACTTTTCTCCCAAAAAATCCCAAAATATTCTCCCCAGCAGAGCGTTGACCCAGACCTGCTGTTCACCTTCCTCTGACGAATGTCCTCCGCGGATCTGCAGGTACAAAGACGGCGTTACAGAGCCCACGAGTGGATCATCTGACCCGGAAAATCTGACCCCTTACCCCCTGCGCAGGCACCGCACCTTCTTGGTAGCCGTCGGGCTGCTGCTGGCGCTGTGGACGGGGCTCTCCGATGGACTCTTATCGTCCTGCGGAACACACCTTGCCATATAAACGGTATAGTCCAGAAGGATCTTTTGGCGTAGGTTCCCGGTGGGCTCCTTGGGTTTGGCCTGAGCCATCACTTCGTCCAGGCTGCTCTTACTGCTGCTCCGGCTATGGGTCAGGACCCCCGACTGGCTGCCCTGCCTGCTGTGTGTTAACAGGAGCCCTTGGAAGAAAGGCATTCTGGGTAAAGGACTGGACGCGTCAATTACATTCCTGGTTAATCAGCATGTGGCCGCGGGACGTCATGTAGTTGGGGATCAGACACACTGCTAATATTTTCACCAAAATGCCTGCGAGCGGCCTGGACACACTGCTCGGCGTGATCATCCCACTCTATTCTAGACCCTAACCACGTACACAGGGTACACAGAGGAGAAAGGGAATATTACATTACGGAGCCGCTGCCATCTAATGCCAACTGGTGATAGAGCGGGGGGTGAGATGGAGCGTTCCAAGGGCAATGAGGAACTCGCCAGTTCTGGTGAAATATCTCACCGGCCCTAACCAGTTAGATGTCAGGCCGCGCAGGTCCATTCCTGTCTGCTATACGCCGACTATCTCATCTTTACACATAAATAGGAGTCAAAAGAAAGAAAAATCACAACAAGGTAAAGGAGACCTTCCAAGGTTCCCAAACCTGTAGATAAAGGTAACAAATACTACGCATTCAATGTGAGAAATCCAATATTTATTCAGTTTGCCAAACACGGCAGGAACGTCGGCAAACGGAGTAAATATTATATTATATGGTAATTATGTTACGTTTACCTATGAGGCTGACTGGGAGAAGCAGCCACATTATAAGACTCCTGGACTAACGCAGCACTTGATTATCACTTCATGTAACCCATTCACGCAGCATACGCTGACACGCCAGCAGCCAGGCAATCATCCACGATCATCTCACGGAGCCAGAATCCGGACCGCGTGCCGACGCCAATACCTGATTTCATGGCCGTGCTCGGCTTCTTCAGGTCAGGCTTCATTTTGGAGGCCAGGAGGAACTGTCGGAACCATTCCTCCTTCTCCCTGCCAGTCCTTCCGAAGAGATAAAGCACTTGGTCGCCGTGGCCGGTGGCTCTGCTCCCATCCTGCTCGCTATGATCAGAGGGCACCTTGTCTTCTGCAGTCTCTTTCTCCACCTTTGACATGAAGTCATCCTGTCTGGCCAGTTCCAGGCAAATCGGGTACTTCTTGTTCCAGACTCGCTTGCGAGCCAGGCTTTTGGGAACCAGATAAACCTGTAGAAACATAAAGATGATTAAATGTATTAACATACGGTATAACACATACGGTACGCGGCTCAGAACATGTCATTACAGATAACGTGTCACGGTGTCATCATCACCAGGGTTTACAATAAGCTATAATCAGCATCAGGGTATATTAGTAGGGGGGATCCAGTACTGAGCTCTCCGCTGTCAGCTCCGTATCCCCCCCACCAATGACTGAAGAGACACTGGGGGTCCACGGCTAATCACATCCAGGTCTGGGAGCTGAAAACCAGAAGCCGTTCCATTTAATTTAATCACATGCTGAAACTGAGAAATTATAACACAATACAGGTCCCCCCCGAACATTCCAGCCACTGAGGAGACACTCACTTTACTGTCAGCGAGATCAAAGATCTTCTGACTGACGTAGACAACATCAGGTTTGGGCTCATTGTAAATGGTCCTCCGGGAGACGTTTTTGTTGGGTTTAGAGAGTCTCAGGGTGGATCCTTCCAAGCGAACAAAGACAGACTGCGTCAAGGTGGCGTGGTAAGTCTCGGGGTCATAATTCTGGATTTCATTCATCCATCCCTGGAAGAGAAAGAAAGACAAGCATTCCATGGACAGCCCAGGGAATGAACCCAGGGGAGAACAGAAGTCAATGGGGGGGGACGATCTTCACGTAAAAGCATCCTAAAGAAATTCCCCGGTATTTAATCTATAAACAGGCCCCTGCCCCATCTCTGGCCCTAACGCTTAGCTGGTGGGTTTGGGGCTTGTCATATTGGTGTCGCCCAGGGGGTAATAATACCAGTCAGGAACAAATCTCTTTGAAACATCCTAAAAACACATTGGCCCCAGCATGCACATCACTGACAATGTCCAGACCTTCATCGGATTCAGATAATACAAGAACGGGCAAGACCCACCTTCAGTATCTCCGGCTCCTCGACCAGCAGGGGTTCCACGCGTGGGGCTGGAGGGCGTAGTTTGCGTCGGCCGGACGGTGGAGACGCAAAGAGCCAGACGACGGCAATCGCGGCCATAAACCCGAAGGCAATCCCCAGGCACAGCCCATTAACGTAACTCGGCAGGGGAAGCAGCAGGTAACCGTACACCACCAGGACCAGGACGTAAAGCGTTTTCAGGGGAACTTCAGAACCACCCAAATCGACTTCATCTTTAGAAAGCACCTCAGTTGCGTCCAGTTCCTCCGGTGCATCCAGAACCCAATCTCCTTCCGTTGCGTCATCGAACTCAAAGTCTTCGGAATACAGTTCTGTGAACTCTTCGTCTTCCCTGCTGGCCAACGCAGACAAGGAACATTTCTCCAGTTCCCACGTGGGATTTCTCGCATGCGCGGCGGTTTTACAATCTAAATCCTTCACGAGTTCACCGGGTGTTTTGAGGTTCTCATCCTTCATTGACACGAGCTCGCCGGCGGGCTGCTCGGCTTCCGAGTCCCCGTCCTCCTCTTTGATGCAGTAGTTGTTATTGCTTTCCAGGTGACCATTTAGGCTGGAAAGGTTGGAGAGCTCAGAGGCACTCGAGGATAAGGCTTTTGGTCGGTAGCTCGATGAATCGTCTCCCATAATCTTACTAAGAAGCTGAAAAGGTTCATAAATAACTTCTGAAAACCGTCTTTTAGTGTCTTCAATCTTTGCCTCGACTTCAGAGACCTTAAAAAAGGAGCGTCCATCGGAGGGCGACGTGATTGGCGAGGAAGGTGCAGTTTTGGAGTCTCCGCTGGTAACTCGGGGCTGAGTAAACTGCTTAAACAAGTGCAAGTTTAGTTTGGAGTCAGGTGGCTTGTGCGGCTCGGACTCCTGCTTCCACGTGTCCGTGGACAAGGATTTCACTAGTGACTTCATTAAGTGGCGGTGCCTGGCAGGTGGGACTAATTCTTTTGGTTCTACCTCGCTAGAGAGAGACTTTACTAGGCTCAGAAAGGGTTTTGTGCTAGAAACCGAGGGTGTGGATGCGTTGGTGGATAAGACCAGAGCTTTCGATGGGGAGGAATGTAGTTTTGGGTCAGCAGGAGAAGCGAGGGCAGCGTTTGCTTCGGGACACGGCCGCAGCGGCACAGAGACGAAGGTGTCGGGCGCAGGGTCAGCTTCAATAGCCTGGGCAGGGTTTGCAGTTGGAGTCGTCGAGAACTCCTCAATCACAGCGGCGGGACTAAGAGATTGGGGTGCACCGGCCTCAAAGCAAAGGTCTTCCTTGGCCTCTACAGCTGTGACAATGCCTTGGTCATCTTGTTCCTCATCGAGCGGCGCTCCAAATTCCTCTTCCTCCTCCTCTTCCTTCCCAAAAGCCGAGAAGCGAATGGTGATGGTCTCTCGAGAGACGGATCTCTGGACTTGCACCTTGGGTGCCGGCTGCTTGGCGGGTTGGCGCGTCTTCTCGGCATGGCTGCTTTCCAGACTTGTCATTGCAGTCTTCCGAGTGTATCACAACCTGTCGAACAGAGAACAAGATAAGCATCAGATTCGCCCCGCGAGCACCTCTCGGATCCTGCGCAGGAGGGGAAAACGAGGAGAACACGAGACACAGAAATCGCACGGGTTTTACATACAAGGAAAATAGACGCCGGCTTAAGGCCTCGAGACCGCAGAGAGCTCGCAAGACAAAGAGGAAAGGTGAAGAGCTTCCGACGCAGAGATCGCTGGACTAAAGAGCCCAGCATTAAGACGTTAACACGGCTGGAACGGTACCATCAACGTACGCAACCACGCACAGCACCGAGCATACCTGGGCTGACTTCCACAGTGTACTTTACACACAAATTAACATCATTGTATTGAACGTCTACAAAACCAGACCGCAAACAATTGTAATCCTCCCGTCTACAAATACGTTTAAGGATTTGCTGTTAAATAAATGTAGCACGATGTGTCGGAGAATAAGCGTCGGGATCACTTCTGTGCCTTAAAGACTCTGCATGGACGGGGGACACATGCGCGCCTACCTTCCCAATCAAATGCTCATTCACAGCGACTCGCCCCAAACCAGTGATGTCATCTTGAATGGCGTTTTCTTCATTGTCGAGGGAAATTGTTTCCGTGGCAACATTATCTGCAGAAGTGAAATCACATAATTCTGACAGCGACAGCTGCACTGTTTCCGGCGGCAGCGGTCGGCACGGACGTCACAGAGCGCGGGCACTCTCATTACACGCGAGTTCACACGTGGGGGCTCACATGTGAAAATACGGCAACACGAAAGATCTTGTGAAAGGAGACACGTGGGATCCGGGATAAAGGTCCGGGAAGCGGCACAGACTTCAGGAAAACTTGTCGGAGGAGATGGAGCCCAAACTTGTAAAGAGGATGCAATAAAAGCACGCATTGCGGGGGGAAGGCAGCGAAATGACGCACACGCCGCAGAAACGTGCCCTAGAGGTGGGGGGACAGGAGGAAAGCGTTCCGTCCGGCGGTCAGAGCCCGGCAAGCTGATTTCATTCAATATCTAACCTGTCATAACACAAAAAGGCAGCCTTCCCCATAGATCAATGCCGTGAATTCAGCCTGAATATTCTGCGAAACATTGACCCGCTACGATCCCAGCACCGAACGTCTCTCCTGGGGCCGAAGCCGTGCGGCCGGCCTGCAAAGCCTTTCAGACATCATCTACGGTATGAATATTTCATGTCGGCAAAGCTCAGAAAATACAGCATTAAATGCCACGCAACTCCTTCCTTTGTGTGTGTGTGTGTGTAATATATATATATATATAAATGTGTATGCGTGTGTGTATATATATTATATATATATATATATATATATATATATGTACAAATGTGTATGCGTGTGTGTGTATATATATATATATATATAAATATATATATAAAAATGTGTGTGTGTGTGTAATATATGTATAAATGTGTATGCGTGTGTGTATATATTTTATATATTATATATATATATATATATATATATATATATATATATATATATGTATAAATGTGTGTGTGTATATATATATATATATATATATATATATATATATATATCTATATATATCTATATCTATATATATATATGTACAAATGTGTATGCGTGTGTGTGTATATATTTCATATATATATTTATGTGTGTGTATGTATGTAGATAGCAGTAGCTGGCCACTGATTGGTCTGTTGTAGGCATGGTAAGGACATTTACCATATTCTGTTTTAGGAAAGATTAATCTTATGATATGATGTCACACCCCAGCGCTCTGTCTCTTAAAGGCACACAGCACCTTTTATTGCACCATAGAGGAAAAGGTGATTGGGGGCGCTGCCTATTGCCTGCGACCGCGCAGGAGCAGCGATTTCTCCATCCCCGCGTTATTAATGCTGGCTGTAAGCGGATCCCTGGCTCGCTCCCTGTAACGGTAACCCGATGTGTTACAGACGCAGTGTTCATTACACATGTACTTCATTTAAAAGTCATGTCCAACAGGTGGGAACTGAATGCCGGACAAATTACCGCAGGCAGCCGCCGAGCTTTTGGGGATTTACACGCTGGGATTGGACAATTAACTGACAGGGATCTAGAACAGGGATTACAGCTGCCTTAACCCTCCAGGTGCCAAATGCACAGCCACAACGCCTTTTCAACTGCAAGGCGTGTTTCCTGCACAATAACAGCAAATGATAAAAACTAATGTAAACCTCAAGTAGGAGATAGATTATATATATATATATATATATATATATATATATATATATATATATATAATCTAAGTGAAGTGATCTCTCGTCCAAGTTCACTCTGGAACCAACAAAAAATGTAAGTGATGTAAATAAAACATAACTAATGCAAGTAACAGATAACAGAGCCTCTCCACCAAGCCAATGAAAACTTTTCGAAGCCATGGCGTTTAGTCACGAGACGCCTGCCAGAGTTTGGCACAATCTGCGTCAAAACAAAAGCATGAAAGGGTTAAGAGAGTAGGAAGTGTTTGCTCAACGTGTCTCCAGCAGGATATGGCAGACGCATCCTCGTACACGGCGTCCTGCGCGATAATTGCCCTGCACACTCGCCGTGGGCGCTTAACTATTTAACACAGAGGTCTCTTTATTCGCAGGTAGATCCGGTCTCACCTGTCACCCCCGCGGCGGCCACGCGTGTTCTCGGTAAACAGCACCTGGAGCCGGGCTTCTGCTGTTCAAACACCTGATTTAGGAAAAGCTTTGTCTGATAACACGGCAGGGCTCGCATTTCCAGGATTGTGAAACACAAGCAGTTACATTACCCCGTATTTACACAACGAGACGCGCTGGTGCGAGACGCGTACAGAGACGGGGGGGGGGGGTTGGTTGGGAAATTCAGCTGACAGTTATTATCGCAGCGAGTGTCACGTTTAGAACGATCAACAACTTACGCAGAGATCGTTTGTTCTATACGTCCGTTCCGAGCACTCGTATAAAAGCAGCCACCGCATAAACGCAGAGAGGAGATCCGCGGGATCACAAACAGGCCCGGATCCTGCGGAAGAAGAGGTAAATTTAATCCGATCAAAGATTGAAAGATTATTCGCTGGGCCGGATGGCTGACCCAATCCACAGCCGCTATATAAACAGCAGACAATATGACGCTATAAATATAGAATTAAAATGCAACAAAAGCAAAATAATTCATCAAATAACCGTTATGAATAAAAAAAAAAGAAACCTACGCCCAGAGCTGTGATCTCAGAACACCTCCCAAGGAAGAGCTCGCTGGGGTCAGGCGGACAAAGAATTGGGAAAATGCGGCAAAAATCAGGCAGATTAGAAACCAGTAAATCGGCGGCCTGGAGGAAACGGTGCCAGTCACATCTCCGCAGCTACACGTGTGCAACTGGTATAACAGGTACCGCGACCTGGGAGCCAGAGCACCATTTACTGCCCATACCTGTCACACAAAACCAAATGCTCCCGGGCCGAGGCTACCAACTCAATCACATCGCAGAGAGCCTACCAGACAAAACCAAACGCTCC
This sequence comes from Spea bombifrons, assembly GCF_027358695.1. Lineage (NCBI taxonomy): Eukaryota > Metazoa > Chordata > Amphibia > Anura > Pelobatidae > Spea > Spea bombifrons. Next base: position 20,462,346 of record NC_071099.1, read on the forward strand.
CCAAGCAAGTCTGCTGCACAGCCCAACTCAATCAAACAGCAGAGCACCTACCAGACAAAACCAAACATTCCCCAAACAAGTCTGCTGCACAGACCAACTCAATCACACTGCAGATCACCTACCAGACAAAACCAAACACTCCCCAAACAAGGCTGCTGCACAGACCAACTCAATCACACTGCAGAGCCCCTACCAGACAAAACCAAACGCTCCCCAAACAAGGCTGCTGCACAGACCAACTCAATCAAACTGCAGATCACCTACCAGACAAAACCAAACATTCCCCAAACAAGGCTGCTGCACAGCCCAACTCAATCAAACTGCAGATCACCTACCAGACAAAACCAAACGCTCCCCATACAAGTCTGCTGCACAGACCAACTCAATCACACTGCAGAGCCCCTACCAGACAAAACCAAACGCTCCCCAAACAAGTCTGCTGCACAGACCAACTCAATCAAACTGCAGATCACCTACCAGACAAAACCAAACATTCCCCAAACAAGGCTGCTGCACAGCCCAACTCAATCAAACTGCAGATCACCTACCAGACAAAACCAAACGCTCCCCATACAAGTCTGCTGCACAGACCAACTCAATCACACTGCAGAGCCCCTACCAGGCAAAACCAAACGCTCCCCAAACAAGGCTGCTGCACAGACCAACTCAATCTCACCACAGAGCACCTACCAGACAAAACCAAATGCTTCTGCACAGACAAACTCAATCACACTGCAGAGCACATACCAGACAAAACCAAACGCTCCCCAAACAAGTCTGCTGCACAGACCAACTCAATCAAACAGCAGAGCACCTACCAGACAAAACCAAACGCTCCCCAAACAAGTCTGCTGCACAGACCAACTCAATCACACTGCAGAGCCCCTACCAGACAAAATCAAATGCTTCTGCACAAACTCAATCACACTGCAGAGCCCCTACCAGACAAAACCATACGCTCCCCAAGTCTGCTGCACAGACCAACTCAATCAAACTGCAGATCACCTACCAGACAAAACCAAACATTCCCCAAACAAGGCTGCTGCACAAACCAACTCAATCACACTGCAGAGCCCCTACCAGACAAAACCAAACGCTCCCCATACAAGTCTGCTGCACAGACCAACTCAATCAAACTGCAGATCACCTACCAGACAAAACCAAACGTTCCCCACACAAGGCTGCTGCATAGACCAACTCAATCACACTGCAGAGCCCCTACCAGACAAAACCAAACGCTCCCCAAACAAGTCTGCTGCACAGACCAACTCAATCAAACTGCAGATCACCTACCAGACAAAACCAAACGTTCCCCAAACAAGTCTGCTGCACAGACCAACTCAATCACACTGCAGAGCCCCTACCAGACAAAACCAAACGCTCCCCCAAACAAGTCTGCTGCACAGACCAACTCAACCACACTGCAGAGCACCTCCCAGACAAAACCAAACGCTCCCCAAACAAGTCTGCTGCACAGACCAACTCAACCACACTGCAGAGCACCTCCCAGACAACTACACACTCCCTGGCCAGGGGCACACCAACAGAACCAGGAGGAGCTCCAGCAAAGATGTCCAAAGGCCTTCAAACCAAAATCTGGCCTTCCCATAGGAGGGTCTCTCTTTAGCACACACCAGGTATGTCTGAAGTACCGTCTGACAGATAAATGCCACAAATGGTGTGTGCCAGAGGAAGGGGTTAATATCTGGCTTACATTGGGCTGAAACTGGATACAGAGTGTTATAATCCCATTAAACTCCTTTTCCTTCTTGCCCTCCTGAGAAAGAGGGACAGCTTGAGCAAGGTCACACGCTGCCAGTGTTAGAACAAGGGCCGGATCCTGTATGCATAGCGTTTGTCGTGACTCATGAGCACCGGATCCCAAAAGGCACTGAAACAAATGGACTAAAAGGCAAGAAAAACGCACAAATTCACTCATAGCCGAGTCCCACGGAGATTTAAAGCTATTTCTACGGCTGCTGCCAAGAAAAAAACAAACATCAGATCGTAGCAACGAGTATGCGCGGCTTGCACAGATTCCCGCATCATGAGACCTTTCAGCCATTAGTGCGACGCTTCCAAACACTCAGCAGAATGCAAACATTTGTATTTTACGGAACTTGGGATAACGGGGGAAGTAGTTTTATGTCGTACTTGTTTCTGTGAGCTTCTGCGCTGCATCGCGTACAATGCCCCGTTACCAGCGGCAACAGAACATACAGCGTTCTTTACTCTTACTTGTTTCAGACAATCATGCGGTGGGCTAGGAGTTAGGACCACCGCATGAAAAAAACACAGCTTCCCACAAAACTTTCTGTAAAAACCGTCCCACACGGCCCGGAGTTAAAATCCAACGCGACCGTTACACTGTCAGCCGTGTACCGAGAAGCAGCAATCGGCGGGGGGCACGTGCTGAGGAGCAGTAGTCGGCGGGGGGCACGTGCTGAGGAGCAGCAGTCGGTGGGGGGCACGTGCTGAGGAGCAGCAGTCGGCGGGGGCACGTGCCGGGGCTAAAGCTCCTCTGAAACCCGTAACAGGTTACTCTGCACAGAAATCAAAGGGTTAACCGTTTCTCTGACTACACAGGACTTTCACGCCATGGACTTTGGATCTTGGCTGCAAACCACGTCACACGGAGAACACGGACACAGAGCCAGCCGCGCCGCGTACACCGTGTGCCAACTGAGTTACATGTAAAACAATCACGTGGGCCACGCTAGGCTGACTGGGGGCGCGGTACGATCGGTACGTGAACCCGGAAGCGAAATATTCAGAGCAAAAGTCTCATTACAAACATGCAGAGGAGAGGCTGCGATCCCCAGACGCACAGTGGGACCGGCCCTCGACCTCCGTGGCACAAGCAGATGCCCCCCGTATTCCGCACTGGCGCAGGGATGTGCAGCAGGCCCAGGCTGGGTGTCCGTGTTTGAGGGTACATCCCGGGTACACAGACACCGCAGACAGAAAGGCGCCTCCCACAAAGGCAATTTACAGCCATTGAGGGCCACAGGCTGTCCTGCCAAAAAACCCTCAGGGGCGGGGCTTCCGCAGCCTAGTTGCTAAGCAATTAAAGCGAGCGAAAAATAAAACACGCCATTAACACGCCTGGTGGCACGTGACTTATGGGCCAGTCTGCTTCCTGTGACAGCGCTCTCCCTGCGCAATAGTCTGCATACAGCTGGTTACTGGGCACAACGGGTGCCAAAGTCTCTCTGGTCAGGCAGCGCGGCGCGCAACAGACAAGGGCCTAAACAGTACAGGGACCGTACTTTGAGGGGACACGAGTCAGACAGGGAGTTATTGGGGCACATTAGTATATGACAGGCAGGTTACAGGTCTCCCTGAAGTTATTGGGGCGCATTAGTATATGACAGGCAGGTTACAGGTCTCCCTGAAGTTATTGGGGCGCATTAGTATATGACAGGCAGGTTACAGGGCTCCCCGGAGTTATTGGGCCGCATTAGCATATGACAGGCAGGTTACAGGGCTCCCTGGAGTTATTGGGGTGCATTAGCATTTGACAGGCAGGTTACAGGGCTCCCCGGAGTTATTGGGCC